>NC_092153.1:4995196-5020196 GCF_045791955.1 Oncorhynchus clarkii lewisi
TTTCACTAAGTTGGACCTTCGTAACGCTTACCATCTCGTGCGCATCAGGGAGGGGGACGAGTGGAAGACGGCGTTTAACACTCCGTTAGGGCACTTTGAATACCGGGTTCTTCCTTTCGGCCTCGCTAACGCTCCAGCTGTCTTTCAGGCATTAGTCAATGATGTTCTGAGAGACATGCTGAACATCTTTGTTTTCGTTTACCTTGACGATATCCTGATTTTTTCACCGTCACTCCAGATTCATGTTCAGCACGTTCGACGTGTCCTCCAGCGCCTTTTAGAGAATTGTCTTTTTGTGAAGGCTGAGAAGTGCACTTTTCATGCCTCCTCCGTCACATTTCTCGGTTCTGTTATTTCCGCTGAAGGCATTAAGATGGATCCCGCTAAGGTCCAAGCTGTCATTGATTGGCCCGTCCCTAAGTCACGCGTCGAGCTGCAGCGCTTTCTCGGCTTCGCGAACTTCTATCGTCGTTTCATCCGTAATTTCGGTCAGGTGGCAGCTCCTCTCACAGCCCTTACTTCTGTCAAGACGTGCTTTAAGTGGTCCGTTTCCGCCCAGGGAGCTTTTGATCTCCTCAAGAATCGTTTTACATCCGCTCCTATCCTTGTTACACCTGACGTCTCTAGACAGTTCGTTGTCGAGGTTGACGCGTCAGAGGTGGGCGTGGGAGCCATTCTTTCTCAGCGCTCCCTCTCTGACGACAAGGTCCACCCATGCGCGTATTTTTCTCATCGCCTGTCGCCGTCGGAACGTAACTATGATGTGGGTAACCGCGAACTGCTCGCCATCCGGTTAGCCCTAGGCGAATGGCGACAGTGGTTGGAGGGGGCGACCGTTCCTTTTGTCGTTTGGACTGACCATAGGAACCTTGAGTACATCCGTTCTGCCAAACGACTTAATGCGCGTCAGGCGCGTTGGGCGCTGTTTTTCGCTCGTTTCGAGTTCGTGATTTCTTATCGTCCGGGCTCTAAGAACACCAAGCCTGATGCTTTGTCTCGTCTCTTCAGTTCTTCAGTAGCCTCCACTGACCCCGAGGGGATTCTCCCTGAGGGGCGTGTTGTCGGGTTGACTGTCTGGGGAATTGAGAGGCAGGTAAAACAAGCGCTCACTCACACTCCGTCGCCGCGCGCTTGTCCTAGGAACCTTCTTTTCGTTCCCGTTCCTACTCGTCTGGCCGTTCTTCAGTGGGCTCACTCTGCCAAGTTAGCCGGCCACCCTGGCGTTCGGGGTACGCTTGCTTCCATTCGCCAGCGTTTTTGGTGGCCCACCCGGGAGCATGACACGCGTCGTTTCGTGGCTGCTTGTTCGGTCTGCGCGCAGACTAAGTCCGGTAACTCTCCTCCTGCCGGCCGTCTCAGGCCGCTTCCTATTCCCTCTCGACCGTGGTCTCACATCGCCTTAGATTTTGTCACCGGACTGCCTTCGTCAGCGGGGAAGACTGTTATTCTTACGGTTGTCGATAGGTTCTCTAAGGCGGCTCATTTCATTCCCCTTGCTAAGCTTCCTTCTGCTAAAGAGACGGCACAAATCATCATCGAGAATGTTTTCAGAATTCATGGCCTTCCGTCAGACGTCGTTTCGGACAGAGGTCCGCAATTCACGTCTCAATTTTGGAGGGAGTTTTGCCGTTTGATTGGGGCTTCCGTCAGTCTCTCTTCCGGCTTTCACCCCCAGTCTAACGGTCAAGCAGAACGGGCCAATCAGACTATTGGTCGCATCTTACGCAGTCTTTCTTTTCGCAACCCTGCGTCTTGGTCAGAACAGCTCCCCTGGGCAGAATACGCCCACAACTCGCTTCCTTCGTCTGCGACCGGGCTATCTCCTTTTCAGAGTAGCCTCGGGTACCAGCCTCCGCTGTTCTCATCTCAGTTCGCCGAGTCCAGCGTCCCCTCCGCTCAGGCTTTTGTCCAACGTTGCGAGCGCACCTGGAAGAGGGTCAGGTCTGCACTTTGCCGTTATAGGGCGCAGACTGTGAGGGCTGCTAATAAGCGTAGAACTAAGAGTCCTAGATATTGTCGCGGTCAGAGAGTTTGGCTCTCCACTCAGAACCTTCCCCTTAAGACGGCTTCTCGCAAGTTGACCCCGCGGTTCATTGGTCCGTTCCGTATTTCTCGGGTCATTAATCCTGTCGCAGTTCGACTTCTTCTTCCGCGATACCTTCGTCGCGTCCACCCGTTCTTCCATGTCTCCTGTATTAAGCCCGTTCTTCGCGCCCCCGCTCGTCTCCCCCCCCCCCCCCCCATCCTTGTCGAGGGCGCACCCATCTACAGGGTCCGCAGGATTTTGGACATGCGTCCTCGGGGCCGTGGTCACCAGTACCTTGTCGATTGGGAGGGGTACGGTCCTGAGGAGAGGAGTTGGGTTCCCTCTCGGGACGTGCTGGACCGTGCGCTGATCGAGGATTTCCTCCGTTGCCGCCAGGTTTCCTCCTCGAGTGCGCCAGGAGGCGCTCGGTGAGTGGGGGGGTACTGTCATGTTGTGTCTTGTCTCTGTCCTTTCCCTTCACCCTGTCTCCCTCTGCTGGTCGTTGTTAGGTTACCTTTTCTTCCCCGCTTTCTCCCAGCTGTTCCTTGTCTCCTCTAACTACCCATTCACCCCGTTTCCCACCTGTTCCCTTTTTCCCTCTGATTAGGTCCCTATATCTCTCTCTGTTTCTGTTCCTGTCCTTGTCGGATTCTTGTTTGTGTTTCATGCCTGAGCCAGACTATCGTCATGTTTGCTGTAACCTTGTCCTGTCCTGTCGGAATCTGCCGGTCTATCTGAGCCTACCTATGTTTGGTTATTAAAGAAGCTCTGTTTAAGTTAGTTCGCTTTTGGGTCCTCATTCACTCACCATAACACAGCGTCTATAAAACAAGGTCAAGAAGGAGACTACAGCGTCTATAAAACAAGGTCAAGAAGGAGACTACAGCGTCTATAAAACAAGGTCAAGAAGGAGACTACAGCATCTATAAAGTGACCTCTAGACTTGACATCTTTCGGACTAACTACATTTGTAAAGGGGGACGTTTGTAAGGGGACTAACTACATTTGTAAAGGGGGCGTTTGTAAGGGGACTAACTACATTTGTAAAGGGGGCGTTTGTAAGGGGACTAACCACATTTGTAAAGGGGGCGTTTGTAAGGGGACTAACTACATTTGTAAAGGGGGGCGTTTGTAAGGGGACTAACTACATTTGTAAAGGGGGCGTTTGTAAGGGGACTAACTACATTTGTAAAGGGGGCGTTTGTAAGGGGACTAACTACATTTGTAAAGGGGGCGTTTGTAAGGGGACTAACCACATTTGTAAAGGGGGCGTTTGTAAGGGGACTAACTACATTTGTAAAGGGGGGCGTTTGTAAGGGGACTAACTACATTTGTAAAGGGGGCGTTTGTAAGGGGACTAACTACATTTGTAAAGGGGGCGTTTGTAAGGGGACTAACTACATTTGTAAAGGGGGGCGACAGTTTCGACTACTTTCGTAACGTATCGCTCTCACATGCTCATTTCTGTCCATTATTAAGAACCAACGGCGTGCTACATTTCTGTAGCATTTTTGACAATGCTAATTTGCTAATATATATATATATATATTTTTTTAGCCGTGTTGGTTGCTCGGCAACAACACAGCTGATTGCACTATGCTGCCAGTCATAAGAGGTGTATGTGAACAAACCTAGGCTGCTGTAAATAGCTAGCAATATATGGTGATATTCAAGCTGAGATTAATCAATAAATGCAAACAGATATTTTGATTAGCTAGGTAGCTAGCTAACATTTGTCTAGCCTGCAGAGGCTAGATGCTAACATCAGTCAGCTGAAAGCTAGCGAGCTAACAAGCAGGCAAAGAAAGTTAGCTAGCCATAGACCAAGCCACGGTAAGACAAGGTTGCCAGATTTCAGACAAGACCAACGCTGCAATTAGCCATGCTACATTTCCTCAACTAAGAACATCCAAGACCACAACACAAATCATAGCGGAGAAAACAAATTGCTTTGTTAAGAAACAGTAAGCTAGTTATGAACTGAAAAGCTAGCAGTAAGCTACCTAGCTTACAAACAGGCAAAGAAAGGCAGTTTTGTTTTTGATCTAGGTAGCTAGCTAGCTAACATAATGTTATAACAGTCAGATGACAGCTTTCTAACTCAGTTAGCTACGTGACTAAATGAGTCTGTTTTCAACAAATACACTGTTTTAGACTAGTTTATTTTAACCAAGCAAGAGAAATATAAAACATTCAATCAGTAATGAGTAAATGAACAAATTAATTTTGTGATGAAAGCTTTCCGACTGTCCATTGAAAATCGACTGTCAACATAAATGCTTTTAATAGCAGGTTTCATAGTGTAATGGAGGTACAGCCAGTGGATCTGAAGATTGTGGATTCACCTCCCAGAGAATTTATTTAGCTTATGGTTTTGACAGCCCCCTCCCTCCCTCCCTCCCTCCCTCCCTCCCTCCCTCCCTCCCTCCCTCCCTCCCTCCTCTCCCCTCCCTCCCTCCCTCCCTCCCTCCCTCCCTCCCTCCCTCCCTCCCTCCCTCCCTCCTGACACAAACAAACACACACAAATAAACAAACACACACACACACACACACACACACACACACACACACACACACACACACACACACACACACACACACACACACACACACACACACTAACACTTATTTCCATTAATTAGGTGGCTCTTAAAAGAGCCTTTGGGTTTTGTGGAGGGGCAGACAAGTGGACAGTGAATGTGGTCTTGTGGTACTACTGTGTGCGTCCTGCTAGAACGGAGGAGAGACCAGCTCTCATACTCTCTAGGAAGAGGTTGTTGCATGCTGTACCTACAGGTACTTACCCAGGGACACAGTTCTTTACGGCAGAGTGGTGGATTGTGGGCATGTCGCCTGTCACAGAGAAATGCAAGCCGGCCCATGAGGAGCTGACAAACGACTTACACCAATTCAAATTGTACTTTGCAACCTATCAATGCTTAAAATGTACTGTGTGTTCTCTTCCAAATCTGTGAGTACTCTCATCTGTTTTCATGTTTATACTGACTTATATATATATATATATATATACATGTGGTAATGTCTGCTATTTTACCACACCTGATTCTACCAGACAGCTGTTCATCAAGACCTCAGCTGTTCACCAAGACCTCAGCTGTTCGTCAAGCCCAGTGTTACCACACCTGATTCTACCAGACAGCTGTTCATCAAGACCTCAGCTGTTCATCAAGACCTCAGCTGTTCATCAACACCTCAGCTGTTCATCAACACCTCGGCTGTTCATCAACGCCTCAGCTGTTCATCAAGCCCAGTGTTACCACACCTGATTCTACCAGGTCAGCTGTTCATCAAGCCCAGTGTTACCACACCTGATTCTACTAGTCAGCTGTTCATCAAGCCCAGTGTTACCACACCTGATTCTACCAGTCAGCTGTTCATCAAGCCCAGTGTTACCACACCTGATTCTACCAGTCAGCTGTTCATCAAGCCCAGTGTTACCACACCTGATTCTACCAGTCAGCTGTTCATCAAGCCCAGTGTTACCACACCTGATTCTACCAGTCAGCTGTTCATCAAGCCCAGTGTTACCACACCTGATTCTACCAGTCAGCTGTTCATCAAGCCCACTGTTACCACACCTGATCCTACCAGTCAGCTGTTCATCAAGCCCACTGTTACCACACCTGATTCTACCAGTCAGCTGTTCATCAAGCCCAGTGTTACCACACCTGATTCTACCAGTCAGCTGTTCATCAAGCCCAGTGTTACCACACCTGATTCTACCAGTCAGCTGTTCATCAAGCCCAGTGTTACCACACCTGATTCTACCAGGTCAGCTGCACATCAAGCCCAGTGTTACCACACCTGATTCTATTTGGTGTAGATGGTGAGAATACCAATCTAGTTTATTCAATTTTGAATTGAGGCTGTAACACAACACTTGGAACAAGTCAGGGGGTTTTAATATATGCTTTCTGACGACACATTATGAACCGTATATACTTTGGTTGTATGTATTTATATTTTAGATATAAATTGTAAATGTGTCATATTGTTGTATAACTCCAGGCTACATGTTATTGTCGACAGAGGTCATGACCTGTCCGTAGATCAGCACAGCAGTTGATAAAACAGGACCATGTTTGAAACACACGTTGTTCTGAGCTCATGTCAATATGAAGATAAACAGTTATAGAAATCTGGAATGTAGACAGGGTCTCTATCGGTCTGATCTACTGACCTCCTACTGACCTCCTACTGACCTCCTACTGACCAATAATCTGTCTGAGCTACTGATCACCTACTGACCTCCTACTGACCTCCTACTGACCAATAATCTGTCTGAGCTACTGATCACCTACTGACCTCCTACTGATCTCCTACTGACCTCCTACTGACCTCCTACTGACCTCCTACTGACCATTAATCTATCTGAGCTACTGATCACCTACTGACCTCCTACTGACCCCCTACTGACCTCCTACTGACCACCTACTGATCACCAACTGACCTCCTACTGACCACCTACTGACCTCCTACTGACCTCTTACTGACCATTAATCTATCTGAACTACTGATCACCTACTGACCATCTACTGACCTCCTACTGACCTCCTACTGACCACCTACTGATCACCTACTAACCTCCTACTGACCACCTACTGACCTCCTACTGACCATTAATCTATCTGAGCTACTGATCACCTACTGACCATTAATCTATCTGAGCTACTGATCACCTACTGACCTCCTACTGACCACCTACTGACCTCCTACTGACCATTAATCTATCTGAGCTACTGACCTCCTACTGACCACCTACTGACCACCTACTGACCACCTACTGACCAATAATCTATCTGAGCTACTGATCACCTACTGACCTCCTACTGACCCCCTAGTGACCTCTTACTGACCTCCTACTGACCATTAATCTATCTGAACTACTGATCACCTACTGACCACCTACTGACCTCCTATTGACCACCTACTGACCATTAATCTATCTGAACTACTGATCACCTGACCACCTACTGACCTCCTACTGACCTCCTACTGACCACCTACTGACCACCTACTGACCAATAATCTATCTGAACTACTGACCACCTACTGACCATTAATCTATCTGAGCTACTGATCACCTACTGACCTCCTACTGACCACCTACTGACCTCCTACTGACCTCCTACTGATCAGCTACTCACCTACTGACCACCTACTGAACTCCTACTGACCACCTACTGACCTCCTACTGACAACCTACTGACCTCCTACTGACCAATAATTTATCTGAACTACTGATCACCTACTGACTACCTACTGACCCCCTACTGACCAATAATCTATCTGAACTACTGATCACCTACTGACCAATAATTTATCTGAACTACTGATCACCTACTGACTACCTACTGACCCCCTACTGACCAATAATCTATCTGAACTACTGATCACCTACTGACCCCCTACTGACCAATAATCTATCTGAACTACTGATCACCTACTGACCTCCTACTGACCCCCTACTGACCATTAATCTATCTGAACTATTGATCACCTGACCACCTACTGACCTCCTACTGACCTCCTACTGACCACCTACTGACCACCTACTGACCAATAATCTATCTGAACTACTGATCACCTACTGACCACCTACTGACCTCCTACTGACCAATAATCTATCTGAGCTACTGATCACCTACTGACCATTAATCTATCTGAGCTACTAACCACCTACTGACCTCCTACTGACCTCCTACTGACCATTAATCTATCTGAACTACTGACCACCTACTGACCTCCTACTGACCACCTACTGACCACCTACTGACCATTAATCTATCTGAACTACTGACCACCTACTGACCTCCTACTGACCAATAATCTATCTGAGTTACTGATCACCTACTGACTACCTACTGACCACCTACTGACCTCCTACTGACCTCCTACTGACCACCTACTGACCACCTACTGACCACCTACTGACCTCCTACTGACCAATAATCTATCTGAGTTACTGACCACCTACTGACCTCCTACTGACCTCCTACTGACCACCTACTGACCTCCTACTGACCAATAATATATCTGAGCTCCTGACCACCTACTGACCACCTACTGACCTCCTACTGACCAATAATCTATCTGAGTTACTGATCACCTACTGACCACCTACTGACCACCTACTGACCTCCTTCTGACCACCTACTGATCACCTACTGACCTCCTACTGACCAAGAATATATCTGAGCTACTGACCTCCTACTGACCACCTACTGACCAACTACTGACCTCCTACTGACCACCTACTGACCATCTACTGACCACCTACTGACCACCTACTGACCTCCTTCTGACTGCCTACTGACCTCCTTCTGACCACCTACTGATCACCTACTGACCTCCTACTGACCAAGAATATATCTGAGCTACTGACCTCCTACTGACCACCTACTGACCAACTACTGACCTCCTACTGACCTCCTACTGACCATCTACTGACCACCTACTGACCACCTACTGACCTCCTTCTGACTGCCTACTGACCACCTACTGACCACCTACTGACCTCCTTCTGACTGCCTACTGACCAAGTCTCTGCATCACTATGAATGTACGGGATAATGCATCACTATGAATGTACGGGATAATGCATCACTATGAAGGTACGGGATAATGCATCACTATGAATGTACGGGATAATGCATCACTATGAATGTACGGGATAATGCATCACTATGAATGTACGGGATAATGCATCACTATGAAGGTACGGATAATGCATCACTATGAAGGTACGGATAATGCATCACTATGAATGTACTGATAATGCATCAGTATGAAGGTACGGGATAATGCATCACTATGAATGTATGGATAATGCATCACTATGAAGGTACGGATAATGCATCACTATGAAGGTATGGGATAATGCATCACTATGAAGGTACGGGATAATGCATCACTATGAAGGTACGGATAATGCATCACTATGAATGTACTGATAATGCATCAGTATGAAGGTACGGGATAATGCATCACTATGAAGGTACGGATAATGCATCACTATGAAGGTATGGGATAATGCATCACTATGAAGGTACGGATAATGCATCACTATGAAGGTATGGGATAATGCATCACTATGAAGGTACGGGATAATGCACCACTATGAAGGTACGGATAATGCATCACTATGAAGGTATGGGATAATGCACCACTATGAAGGTACGGATAATGCATCACTATGGTCTCTGAACGATCCAATACTTTACCTTGTACAAAGGTACAAATCACATTAGTGTGGAAACCCACCTCCTCTAACAGTATTAATGAGGCTGTTCGAGAGGGTTTGAATCCTAAAACAACCTGCCTACACATCGTACAATACAACACAAGTACAATACAACACATGGCCGCTGTAGTAGGTCATAGCTGTGTGCTGGAAAAACCGCCCGGGGGGTAGAAAATGAGTGGAACGGGGCATTGTGGTGCTCATCGTAGGGCTGTTGTGGTCATGAAATGTTTTGTCAGCCGGTGATTGTCAAGCAAACAAACTGCCGTTATGTTGGTAATTGACCGTTAATTAGCATAAACACATTTAGTATATATCCTTGTTTCCATGCATAGCCTTTAAGCAAATCATCCAGAACTCGCCAACATCTACATTTTAAAAAGTCTGTCACGCCCTGGCCTTAGTTATCTTTGTTTTTCTTTATTATTTTGGTTAGGTCAGGATGTGACGAGGGTGGTTGGTTTCGTCTTTCTATTGTCTAGGGGTTTTTGTATTGTCTAGGGTTTTCGTATTGTCTAGGGGGTGTTGTATTGTCTAGGGGGTGTTGTATTGTCTAGGGGTTGTTGTATTGTCTAGGGGTGTTGTATTGTCTAGGGGGGGTTGTATTGTCTAGGGGGTTTTGTATTGTCTAGGGGGGGTTGTATTGTCTAGGGGGTGTTGTATTGTCTAGGGGGTTGTTGTATTGTCTAGGGGGGGTTGTATTGTCTAGGGGGTGTTGTATGTCTAGGGGGTGTTGTATGTCTAGGGGTTGTAGTATTGTCTAGGGGGTGTTGTATTGTCTAGGGGGTGTTGTATTGTCTAGGGGTGTTGTATTGTCTAGGGGTGTTGTATTGTCTAGGGGGTGTTGTATGTCTAGGGGTGTTGTATTGTCTAGAGGTTGTTGTATGTCTAGGGGTTTATATGTCTATGGTTGCCTAGATTGGTTCTCAATCAGAGGCAGCTGTTTATCGTTGTCTCTGATTGGGAACCATATTTAGGCAGCCATATTCCTTGGGTATTTTGTGGGTTGTTATTGTATGTTTAGTTGCCTGTTTAATAAAGTAGAATGTACGCTCATCACGCCGCACCTTGGTCCCCTCCATATGACGACCACGACAAAGTCTGATAAATCTATTTAATATAACCTACACCATCACAAAAAGAAAAATGCCATTATTTATTTTCAGACAGGTTTAAAAGAAACAAGATATAAAATATATAGGATATTTTCTCTAAACGATTTAAAGGGGAGAGCGAACATGCGGCCATTCTGTGTTGAGCAGTTTTAACAAAGACACAGATCCTCCTAAATGTTTCATTTAGAGTTGATAATGTAACTTTAGTTGTGATACAAATGTTGGGATAGATGTTTTAATGTTTGATACATTCTAAGGCTGCATGACGGGACTCTAATGATGATTAGAAAAAAAATTAGCATGAAAGGCAAGGTTTGATACGCTACTAATGACCATCAGCAGCATCACAACTCGGAGGAGCCTAGTTACCGTGACAAAATGGTCACGTGGAATTTGACTGCAGTCATGATTCATCTGTGGTCATGACTCATGACCGCCGGTGTGGTGGTAATACGTTAACAGTAACAGCCCCATGGTCATGTAAACTTATTTTATTTTTTCGGTTTCATACCGATGCTTATTTCTTCCTTAAAACGTAGCTTGTAATTATATCGTATACCCTCTACTATCCTTCCCCATCCCTCCCCACATCTCTCCCTTCATCCCCTCCCCCAGTCCCCCTCTCCTTACTCGCCAGGTTGCTGTGTGATGTGATGGAGTTAAATCTAACCTCCTGGTAAACAAAGAGATGTTGAGGAGGGCAGAGTGCTCTCCCTCCCTCCCTCTCGCTCTCTCCCTGTATCTCTCCCTGCCTCCCTCTTCCTCCCTCTCCCTCCCTCCCTCTCGCTCTCTCCCTGTATCTCTCCCTGCCTCCCTCTTCCTCCCTCTCCCTCCCTCCCTCTCGCTCTCTCCCTGTATCTCTCCCTGCCTCCCTCTTCCTCCCTCTCCCTCCCTCCTCTTCTTTGTTTCTCTGTGCTTATCTAGATCAAAGTTACCCATCACCCATCACGCTGTTGACTGCTACAGCTAGAGTATCTGACTTAATTCCTCCCACCATCTCTCATTCCTTCCCTCCATCTCTGATTCCTTCCCTCCATCTCTCAACCTTCCTTCCTTCCTTCCTTCCTTCCTTCCTTCCTTCCTTCCTTCCTTCCTTCCTTCCTTCCTTTCTCTCGCTCTTCATTCCTTTCATCCTTCCTTCCCCTCCTCCACCTTTTCATGCCCCTTTCTTTCTCCCCCTGTTCCCCTCATATCCCCCTTTCTTTCTCCCCCTGTTCCCCTCATATCCCCCTTTCTCTTTCTCCCCCTGTTCCCCTCATATCCCCTTTCTTTCTCCCCCTGTTCCCCTCATATCCCCCTTTCTTCCTCCCCCTGTTCCCCTCATCTCCCCCTTTCTCTTTCACCTCCTCCCCTTCCCCTGGTGTTATTAATGGTGGAGCTGGTGGCTTGTGATAACTGGTCACTCCTGAAGGCGTTGAAAAGGCAGGGTACTCTATTATCCCACAGAGATGGATGGGTTGAAATATAGCCTGCGAGTGTCAGAGCCTGACAAATCCTCCAGTCTTCAAACCCCTTTGTCTCGGAGAGGGGGAACATTAGTGTGAAAGGGAAGAATCTATGACTAGCAGGGACGAGCCTCCTCAGTCCCAACAGAGAGAGAGAGAGAGAGAGAGAGAGAGAGAGAGAGAGAGAGAGAGAGAGCGAGAGAGAGAGAGAGAGAGAGAGAGAGAGAGAGAGAGAGAGAGAGAGAGAGAGAGAGAGAGAGAGAGAGAGAGAGAACAGGGATGGTGAAAGGGAAGAATATAGCATGGACCAGCCTCTGTTTCAGAGACAGATACAGAGAGAGTGGAGAACTGGGAGAGTGAGAAGGAGAGACAAACACTTGGGAACAAACCACATTAAGATCAGGGAGGGTTGCTGCTAGTAATTTTGGATCAAAGCCAGTCACCTTGGGGAATGCAGCACACTGTGTCTCTGAAAGCAGCTACAGTAGTTTCAGATCATTGTATTCACCTTGATCTTTTCATGGAAATCATAGGTTGTGTCACAAATACAATTCTATTCCCTGGTCAAAAGTAGTGCACTTGGCAACAGGGAGTCATTTTGGGTTACAAACGGCTCTCACCTGGGCTTGATACGAAGCAGACTAAAGAAAACTTTAAAAAAAAAAACTGAAGTAGAAATGTAAAGTAGAAACTATCTAAAAGCAGGTCTCTATAGTGGGCCAGAACAGTTTGACCCTCCGGGCCACTGTAGGTCTCTCTATGTGTGTTCTAGAAGGGTTGCAGATTCTAGAATCTTAATGTGTCACTGGAATACCTCCCGGTCTCCTCCCACGTCACCCTCAGCCAACCATTGAGCCCGAAAGCACATCATGACACATACTGCCCGTCTACTCCAGTCAGACAGTTGGCTGTTTCATTCCATCGGAACCCTCAGGCTACTACTGTATGTGTGAGAAAACCCATCACGTCTGTCACAAGGCTGCCTATATACAAAAGACCTAGTGTTGTGCGCCTCCTTGATAACCCCCTGATCAGGGGCGGCAGGGTAGCCTAGTGGTTAGAGCGTTGGACTAGTAACCGGAAGGTTGCGAGTTCAAACCCCCGAGCTGACAAGGTACAAATCTGTCGTTCTGCCCCTGAACAGGCAGTTAACCCACTGTTCCCAGGCCGTCATTGAAAATAAGAATTTGTTCTTAACTGACTTGCCTGGTTAAATAAAGGTAAAAAAAAAAAAAAAAAAAAAAAAAAAAAAAAAAAAAATTCAGAGATGAATATAACTAGCGGTTGACCTCCGCGAGTAAAAGGAACAAGGGAAGAGTGATTGTAAGACATTTAGTAGATGTAAACATCATGTGGTCTGAACCGTGTCATTTCCCCCTCAGACTGCAGTACGTGAGGAACCACCAGCCTGTCACAAGGCTCTCTACAACAACCAATCGGCCGATTATTTCCTCAGATTCCCGGGAACTAACTCGGGGATTCTGATGACTATCAATGGGTTCTGACAGATATGAGATACATGGAAAGGAAAATGTAATTCCACTCATTAGTATATTTACGTGGCGTGTCGATTTTACTATATTTGATAGCATTCGCTACAGATCCTGCTGCAAAACACCCACTATTCCCTGTAGGCCCAAGGCCGTATGCATTTATACTGATGAGCTGCGTCTTTACACTGAATACAGAATATATACACAACATGTAAAGTCTTTTGGTTCCATGTTTCACGAGCTGAAATAAAAACATCCCAGAAGTGGAGAGTGAGTAATCCATCCACCTGACAGATGTGGCAACGTCCTGAAGCTGACGGCGAGATCATTACACAGGTGCACCTTGTGCTGGGAGACAATAAAAGGCCACTCTCTCTAAAAAAATGTGCAGTTTTGTCACACAACACAATGCCACAGATGTCTCGAGTGTTGAGGGAGCGTTGCAAGAGGCATGTCGACTGCAGGAATGTCCACCAGAGCTGTTGCCAGAGAATTTAATGTGAATTTATCTACCATAAGTCACCTCCAACGTCCTTTTAGAGAATTTGGCAGTACATCCAGCCAGCCTCACAACTGCAGACCACGTGTAACCATGCCAACCCAGGAACTCCACATCCGGCTTCTTCACCTGCGGGATCGTCTGCGACCAGCCAGAGAATTTAATGTGAATTGATCTACCATAAGTCACCTCCCAACGTCCTTTTAGAGAATTTGGCAGAACGTCCAACTGGCCTCAGATCATGTGTATGGCGTCGCGTGTGGGCGAGCGGTTTTGCTGATGTCAAAGTCAACGTTGTGGAACAGAGTGCCCTGTGGTGGTGGTGGGGTTATGGTGATGGGCAGGCGTAAGCTACAGAGTGCCCCGTGGTGGTGGTGGGGTTATGGTGATGGGCAAGGCGTAAGCTACAGAGTGCCCCGTGGTGGTGGTGGGGTTATGGTGATGGGCAAGGCGTAAGCTACAGAGCGCCCCGTGGTGGTGGTGGGGTTATGGTGATGGGCAAGGATTAAGCTACAGAGCGCCCCGTGGTGGTGGTAGGGTTATAGTGATGGGCAAGGCGTAAGCTACAGAGCGCCCCGTGGTGGTGGTGGGGTTATGGTGATGGGCAGGCGTAAGCTACAGACAACAAACACTATTGTATTTTATCGATTGCAATTTGAATGCGCACAGAGATACCGTGGCGAGATCCTGAGGCCCCGTTGTCGTGCCGTTCATCCGCCGCCATCACCTCATGTTTCAGCATGATAATGCACGGCCCCACGTTGCAAGGATCTGTACACTATTCCTGGAAAGTGAAAATGTTCCAGTTCTCTTCATGGCCTGCATACTCACCAGACATGTCACCCATTGAGCATGTTTGGGATGCTCTGGATCGACGTGTACGACAGCGTGTTCCAGTTCCTGCCAATATCCAGGAACTTCACACAGTCATTAAAGAGGAGTGGGACAACATTCCACAGGCCACAATCAACAGCCTGATCAACTCTGTGTGAAGGAGATGTGTCACGCTGCATGAGGTAAATGGTCACACCAGATACTGACTGGTTTTCATGAGGTAAATGGGGGTCACACCAGATACTGACTGGTTTTCATGAGGTAAATGGGGGTCACACCAGATACTGACTGGTTGTCATGAGGTAAATGGGGGTCACACCAGATACTGACTGGTTGTCATGAGGCAAATGGTGGACACACCAGATACTGACTGGTTTTCATGAGGTAAATGGGGGTCACACCAGATACTGACTGGTTTACATGAGGTAAATTTGACCTCACCAGATACTGACCAGATCCTAATGAATTCATTTTTTATTGACTGATTTCCTTCCAGGAACTCTAACTCAGTAAACCCACTGTATAGAGGATATTCTCTATGAGTCTTAGTCAACAGTAGCACACTGTATAGAAGATATTCTCTATGAGTCCTGGTCAACAGTAGCACACTGTATAGAAGATATTCTCTTTGAGTCCTGGTCAACAGTAGCACACTGTATAGAAGATATTCTCTATGAGTCCTGGTCAACAGTAGCACACTGTATAGAAGATATTCTCTATGAGTCCTGGTCAACAGTAGCACACTGTATAGAAGATATTCTCTATGAGTCCTGGTCAACAGTAGCACACTGTATAGAAGATATTCTCTATGAGTCCTGGTCAACAGTAGCACACTGTATAGAAGATATTCTCTATGAGTCCTGGTCAACAGTAGCACACTGTATAGAGGATATTCTCTATGAGTCCTGGTCAACAGTAGCCCACTGTATAGAGGATATTCTCTATGAGTCCTGGTCAACAGTAGCACACTGTATAGAGGATATTCTCTATGAGTCCTGGTCAACAGTAGCACACTGTATAGAGGATATTCTCTATGAGTCCTGGTCAACAGTAGCCCACTGTATAGAGGATATTCTCTATGAGTCCTGGTCAACAGTAGCACACTGTATAGAGGATATTCTCTATGAGTCCTGGTCAACAGTAGCACACTGTATAGAGGATATTCTCTATGAGTCCTGGTTAACAGTAGCACACTGTATAGAATATATTCTCTATGAGTCCTGGTCAACAGTAGCACACTGTATAGAAGATAAGTTACTGTGCCGTTCTCAATGAACCTGCAGAAAAACACACAGTACATTCTACAGTCCAATGGCTTTATCTACCTGGACCCAACAAGGGTTCTACCTGGAACCAGCAAGGGTTCTACCTGGAACCAACACGGGTTCTACCTGGAACCAACAAGGGTTCTACCTGGAACCAGAAAGGGTTCTACCTGGACCCAACAAGTGTTCTACCTGGAACCAACGAGGGTTCTACATGGAACCAGGAAGGGTTCTACCTGGAACCAACAAGGGTTCTAAATGGAACCAGGAAGGGTTCTACCTGGAACCAACAAGGGTTCTACCTGGAACCAACAAGGGTTGTACATGGAACCAGGAAGGGTTATACCCAGGAAGGGTTATACCTGGAACCAACAATGGTTCTACCTGGAACCAACAAGGGTTCTACCTGGCACAAACAAGGGTTTTACATGGAACCAACAAGGGTTCTACCTGGTTCTACATGGAACCAACAAGGGTTTTACCTGGAACCAAAAAGGGTTTTACATGGAACCAACAAGGGTTCTACCTGGTTCAACATGGAACCAACAAGGGTTCTACCTGGAACCAACATGGGTACTACCTGGAACCAACAAGTATTCTACCTGGAACCAGCAAGGGTTCTACCGGGAACCAACACGGGTTCTACCTGGAACCAACAAGGGTTCTACTTGGAACCAACAAGGGTTATACCTGGAACCAACAAGTGTTCTACCTGGAACCAACAAGGGTTCTACATGGAACCAGGAAGGGTTCTACCTGGAACCAACAATGGTTCTACATGGAACCAGGAAGGGTTCTACCTGGAACCAACAAGGGTTCTACATGGAACCAGGAAGGGTTATACCTGGAACCAACAAGGGTTCTACCTGGAATCAACAAGGGTTCTACCTGGCACCAACAAGGGTTTTACATGGAACCAACAAGGGTTCTACCTGGTTCTACATGGAACCAACAAGGGTTTTACCTGGAACCAAAAAGGGTTTTACATGGAACCAACAAGGGTTCTACCTGGTTCAACATGGAACCAACAAGGGTTCTACCTGGAACCAACAAGGGTTCTACCTGGAACCAACATGGGTACTACCTGGAACCAACAAGTATTCTACCTGGAACCAACAAAGGTTCTACCTGGAACTAACAAGGGTTCCACCTAGAACCAACAAGGGTTATACCTGGAACCAAAAAAGGTTATACCTGGAACCAACAAGGATTCTACCTGGCACCAACAAGGGTTCTACTTGGAACCAACAAGGGCTCTACTGGGAACCAACAAGGGTTCTACTTGGAACCAACAAGGGTTACTCCTATGGGGACAGCCTAAGAACCCTTTTGGAACCCGAGGTTCTAAGAGTGTACCTCTAGCTGGATGCTGATATCACCTCTCTCGATTGACACACACACACACACACACACACACACACACACACACACACACACACACACACACACACACACAGAGAGAGAGAGAAAGGTATTTAGGAAAATATATTCCAACCACATTCTCGGTCAAATGACCTCAGAATGTCCAATCGAGTGTTACGTTACAGCAGACAGTCTGACGACACCAGTCTCAGTCACATGACCTCAGATTGTCCAATCGAGTGTTACGTTACAGCAGACAGTCTGACGACACCAGTCTCAGTCACATGACCTCAGATTGTCCAATCGAGTGTTACGTTACAGCAGACAGTCTGACGACACCAGTCTCAGTCACATGACCTCAGATTGTCCAATCGAGTGTTACGTTACAGCAGACAGTCTGACGACAACAGTCTCAGTCACATGACCTCAGATGGTCCAATCGAGTGTTACGTTACAGCAGACAGTCTGACGACACCAGTCTCAGTCACATGACCTCAGATTGTCCAATCGAGTGTTACGTTACAGCAGGCAGTCTGACGACACCAGTCTCAGTCACATGACCTCAGATTGTCCAATCGAGTGTTACAGACAGTCTGACGACACCAGTCTCAGTCACATGACCTCAGATTGTCCAATCGAGTGTTACGTTACAGCAGACAGTCTGACGACACCAGTCTCAGTCACATGACCTCAGATTGTCCAATCGAGTGTTACAGACCGTCTGACGACACCAGTCTCAGTCACATGACCTCAGATTGTCCAATCGAGTGTTACGTTAGAGCAGACAGTCTGACGACACCAGTCTCATTCACATGACCTGAGATTGTCCAATCGAGTGTTACAGACCGTCTGACGACACCAGTCTCATTCACATGCCAGGTCCGTCCGGCTCTACCACAATAATACATTTTGCCCCCGTGTGTAAACATCCTAATTGTATTTGCCTCGGGCTCGTATGGAATAGCGTGAGGGAAATGAGACAATATTGAGTTAGGAAACACATAGGATACATCTTGTTCTTGTCAGATCCAATGAAAGGTGACTGACACTTAAATATGCGTTCCAAATGACATCAGTCAACAGTTTGGACACACCCACTCATTTTTATTTTATTTTGCACTATTTTATACAGTGAATAGTGAAGACATCAACACTATGAAATGGTTAGGAATAGGAATCATGTAGTGTTTAAAAAAAAAGCAGTGTTAAGTCATCATATATTTTATATTTGAGATTCATCAAAGTAGCCAGCCTTGGCCTTGATAACAGCTTTTGCACACTCTTGGCATTCTCTCAACCAGCTTCATGAGGTAGTCACCCGGAATGTGTTTTAATTAACAGGTGTGACTTGTTAAAAGTTAATTTGTGTAATTCTTAATGCGTTTGAGCCAATCAGTTGTGTTGTGACAAGGTAGGGGTGGTATAGAGAAGATAGACTTATTTGGTAAAAGACCAAGTCCATATTATGGCAAGAACAGCTCAAACAAGCAAAGAGAAACGACAGTCCATCATTACTATAAGACATGAAGGTCAGTCAATACGGAACATTTCAAGAACTTTGAAAGTTTCTTCAAGTGCAGTCGCAAAACATCAAGCGCTATGATGAAACTGGCTCTCATGAGGACCGGCACAGGAAAGGAAGACCCAAAGTTTCCTCTGCTGCAGAGGAAAAGTTCAGTAGAGTTTGTAACGGTTCTCTTAAGTTGAAGGAGAGGTGGACCAAAACGCAGCGTGGTGGTTATTCATGTTTTTTTAATGAAAACACTATACATGAATAAACTAACGAAAACAAGAAACGTGAGAACTCAAAACAGCCCTATCTGGTACAAAGACAGGAACAATCACCCACAAACACACAGTGAAACCCAGGCTACCTAAGTATGATTCTCAATCAGAGACAACTAATGACACCTGCCTCTGATTGAGAACCATACTAGGCCGAAACATAGAAATCCCCAAATCATAGAAAAACAAACATAGACTGCCCACCCAACTCACGCCCTGACCATACTAAATAAATACAAAGCAAAGGAAATAAAGGTCAGAATGTGACAGAGTTCCCTCTGCTGCAGAGGATAAGTTCATTAGAGTTACCTCTGCAGCAGAGGATAAGTTCATTAGAGTTCCCTCTGCTGCAGAGGATAAGTTCATTAGAGTTCCCTCTGCAGCAGAGGATAAGTTCATTAGAGTTCCCTCTGCAGCAGAGGATAAGTTCAGTAGAGTTCCCTCTGCTGCAGAGGATAAGTTCATTAGAGTTCCCTCTGCAGCAGAGGATAAGTTCATTAGAGTTCTCTCTGCTGCAGAGGATAAGTTCATTAGAGTTCCCTCTGCAGCAGAGGATAAGTTCATTAGAGTTCCCTCTGCAGCAGAGGATAAGTTCATTAGAGTTCCCTCTGCTGCAGAGGATAAGTTCATTAGAGTTCCCTCTGCAGCAGAGGATAAGTTCATTAGAGTTCCCTCTGCTGCAGAGGATAAGTTCATTAGAGTTCCCTCTGCAGCAGAGGATAAGTTCAGTAGAGTTCCCTCTGCTGCAGAGGATAAGTTCATTAGAGTTCCCTCTGCAGCAGAGGATAAGTTCATTTGAGTTCCCTCTGCTGCAGAGGATAAGTTCATTAGAGTTCCCTCTGCAGCAGAGGATTAGTTCAGTAGAGTTCCCTCTGCTGCAGAGGATAAGTTCATTAGAGTTCCCTCTGCAGCAGAGGATAAGTTCAGTAGAGTTCCCTCTGCTGCAGAGGATAAGTTCATTAGAGTTCCCTCTGCTGCAGAGGATAAGTTCATTAGAGTTCCCTCTGCAGCAGAGGATAAGTTCATTAGAGTTTCCTCTGCTGCAGAGGATAAGTTCATTAGAGTTCCCTTTGCTGCAGAGGATAAGTTCATTAGAGTTCCCTCTGCTGAAGAGGATAAGTTCATTAGAGATCCCTCTGCTGCAGAGGATAAGTTCATTAAAGTTCCCTCTGCTGCAGAGGATAAGTTCATTAGAGTGCCCTCTGCTGCAGAGGATAAGTTCATTAGAGTTCCATCTGCAGCAGAGGATAAGTTCAGTAGAGTTCCCTCTGCTGCAGAGGATAAGTTCATTAGAGTTCCCTCTGCTGCAGAGGATAAGTTCATTAGAGTTCCCTCTGCTGCAGAGGATAAGTTCATTAGAGTTACTTCTGCTGCAGAGGATAAGTTCATTAGAGTTTTAACTGCCCCTCAGAAATTGCAGCCCAAAATAAAAGCTTCACAGAGTTCAAGTAACAGACACATCTCAACTGTTCAGAGGAGACTTGAGTGAATCAGGCCTTCATGGTTGAATTGCTGCAAAGAAACCACGACTAAAGGACACCAATAAGAAGAAGAGACTTGCTTGGACCAAGAACCACGAGCAATGGACATTAGACCAGAGACCACATTAGAGATTGTTTTGGTTCCAACCGCCGTGTCTTTGTGAGATTAAAATAATTATATTGATTCAACTCTTCTACAAGAAATGTGAAGCTCATATTCTAGTCTAGTAGAAACATTCAGGAATTAAAGCCTGTGTACCAAATATCCAGGGCCCTGGTCTAAAGTAGTGTACTATATAGGGAATAGGGTTCTATAGGGCCCCGGACTAAAGTACTGCACTATATAGGGAATAGGGTTCTATAGGGCTCTGGTCTAAAGTAGTGCACTATATAGGGAATAGGGTTCTATAGGGCTCCGGTCTAAAGTAGTGCACTATATAGGGAATAGGGTTCTATAGGGCTCTGGTCTAAAGTACTGTACTATATAGGGAATAGGGTTCTATAGGGCTCTGGTCTAAAGTAGTGTGCTATATAGGGAATAGGGTGCCATTTGGGACAGCCTGAGAGCTTGGCTGGAGAGAGATCATTTGGGTTTGGGAGAATGGGGATACATTGATGTATTTTCCAGTAATGACAATATGTCTCCCCACACACACTCTGAGTTGATTCTGCTCAGTCTGGAGGCTTCTAAAGGACTGCATCAATAGATCAATACTATGACCACATTTCATTTTGTGCCGTGGCTATTTCCACTGCCAACTATGTGCGCGTGTGCGTGTGTGTGTATGTGTGTGTGTGTGCCTGTGTGTATGTGAATTCACAGTCAGCTAACTGATATGGGCGACACACACACACACACGCACAAACACACACACAAGTGTGTCTGTTCTCTAGACGAGTGGGGAAACATCTCTTCCATCCAACATCAATTCCATCCAGCTGTGACTCCCCACATCAGTTCTCTGTTCTTCCCCTCGGCAACATTACTACTCCCCGACCGACTCACTCCCACTGACAGAGGAGGGGGAATGATCCAACATTACTACTCCCTGACCGACTCACTCCTACTGACAGAAGAGGGGAAATGATCCAACATTACTACTCCCTGACCGACTCACTCCTACTGACAGAGGAGGGGAAATGATCCAACATTACTACTCCCTGACCGACTCACTCCTACTGACAGAGGAGGGGGAATGATCCAACATTACTACTCCCTGACCGACTCACTCCTACTGACAGAGGAGGGGGAATGATCCAACATTACTACTCCCTGACCGACTCACTCCTACTGACAGAGGAGGGGGAATGATCCAACATTACTACTCCCTGACCGACTCACTCCTACTGACAGAGGAGGGGGAATGATCCAACATTACTACTCCCTGACCGACTCACTCCTACTGACAGAGGAGGGGGAATGATCCAACATTACTACTCCCTGACCGACTCACTCCTACTGACAGAGGAGGGGAAATGATCCAACATTACTACTCCCTGACCGACTCTCTCCTACTGACAGAGGAGGGGAAATGATCCAACATTACTACTCCCTGACCGACTCACTCCTACTGACAGAGGAGGGGGAATGATCCAACATTACTACTCCCTGACCGACTCACTCCTACTGACAGAGGAGGGGGAATGATCCAACATTACTACTCCCTGACCGACTCACTCCTACTGACAGAGGAGGGGGAATGATCCAACATTACTACTCCCTGACCGACTCACTCCTACTGACAGAGGAGGGGGAATGATCCAACATTACTACTCCCTGACCGACTCACTCCTACTGACAGAGGAGGGGGAATGATCCAACATTACTACTCCCTGACCGACTCACTCCTACTGACAGAGGAGGGGGAACTGATCCAACATTACTACTCCCTGACCGACTCACTCCTACTGACAGAGGAGGGGGAATGATCCAACATTACTACTCCCTGACCGACTCACTCCTACTGACAGAGGAGGGGAAATGATCCAACATTACTACTCCCTGACCGACTCACTCCTACTGACAGAGGAGGGGGAATGATCCAACATTACTACTCCCTGACCGACTCACTCCTACTGACAGAGGAGGGGAAATGATCCAACATTACTACTCCCTGACCGACTCACTCCTACTGACAGAGGAGGTGGAATGATCCAACATTACTACTCCCTGACCGACTCACTCCTACTGACAGAGGAGGGGAAATGATCCAACATTACTACTCCCTGACCGACTCACTCCTACTGACAGAGGAGGGGGAATGATCCAACATTACTACTCCCTGACCGACTCACTCCTACTGACAGAGGAGGGGAAATGATCCAACATTACTACTCCCTGACCGACTCACTCCTACTGACAGAGGAGGGGGAATGATCCAACATTACTACGCCCTGACCGACTCACTCCTACTGACAGAGGAGGGGGAATGATCCAACATTACTACTCCCTGACCGACTCACTCCTACTGACAGAGGAGGGGGAATGATCCAACATTACTACTCCCTGACCGACTCACTCCTACTGACAGAGGAGGGGGAACTGATCCAACATTACTACTCCCTGACCGTCTCACTCCTACTGACAGAGGAGGGGAAATGATCCAACATTACTACTCCCTGACCGACTCACTCCTACTGACAGAGGAGGGGGAATGATCCAACATTACTACTCCCTGACCGACTCACTCCTACTGACAGAGGAGGGGGAATGATCCAACATTACTACTCCCTGACCGACTCACTCCTACTGACAGAGGAGGGGGAATGATCCAACATTACTACTCCCTGACCGACTCACTCCTACTGACAGAGGAGGGGGAATGATCCAACATTACTACTCCCCGACCGACTCACTCCTACTGACAGAGGAGGTGGAATGATCCAACATTACTACTCCCTGACCGACTCACTCCTACTGACAGAGGAGGGGGAATGATCCAACATTACTACTCCCTGACCGACTCACTCCTACTGACAGAGGAGGGGGAATGATCCAACATTACTACTCCCTGACCGACTCACTCCTACTGACAGAGGAGGGGAATGATCCAACATTACTACTCCCTGACCGACTCACTCCTACTGACAGAGGAGGGGAAATGATCCAACATTACTACTCCCTGACCGACTCACTCCTACTGACAGAGGAGGGGAAATGATCCAACATTACTACTCCCTGACCGACTCACTCCTACTGACAGAGGAGGGGGAATGATCCAACATTACTACTCCCTGACCGACTCACTCCTACTGACAGAGGAGGGGGAATGATCCAACATTACTACTCCCTGACCGACTCACTCCTACTGACAGAGGAGGGGAAATGATCCAACATTACTACTCCCTGACCGACTCACTCCTACTGACAGAGGAGGGGGAATGATCCAACATTACTACTCCCTGACCGACTCACTCCTACTGACAGAGGAGGGGAAATGATCCAACATTACTACTCCCTGACCGGCTCACTCCTACTGACAGAGGAGGGGGAATGATCCAACATTACTACTCCCTGACCGACTCACTCCTACTGACAGAGGAGGGGGAATGATCCAACATTACTACTCCCTGACCGACTCACTCCTACTGACAGAGGAGGGGGAATGATCCAACATTACTACTCCCTGACCGACTCACTCCTACTGACAGAGGAGGGGGAATGATCCAACATTACTACTCCCTGACCGACTCAATCCTACTGACAGAGGAGGGGGAATGATCCAACATTACTACTCCCTGACCGACTCACTCCTACTGACAGAGGAGGGGGAATGATCCAACATTACTACTCCCTGACCGACTCACTCCTACTGACAGAGGAGGGGGAATGATCCAACATTACTACTCCCTGACCGACTCACTCCTACTGACAGAGGAGGGGGAATGATCCAACATTACTACTCCCTGACCGACTCACTCCTACTGACAGAGGAGGGGGAATGATCCAACATTACTACTCCCTGACCGACTCACTCCTACTGACAGAGGAGGGGAAATGATCCAACATTACTACTCCCTGACCGACTCACTCCTACTGACAGAGGAGGGGGAATGATCCAACATTACTACTCCCTGACCGACTCACTCCTACTGACAGAGGAGGGGGAATGATCCAACATTACTACTCCCTGACCGACTCACTCCTACTGACAGAGGAGGGGAAATGATCCAACATTACTACTCCCTGACCGACTCACTCCTACTGACAGAGGAGGGAGAATGATCCAACATTACTACTCCCTGACCGACTCACTCCTACTGACAGAGGAGGGGGAATGATCCAACATTACTACTCCCTGACCGACTCACTCCTACTGACAGAGGAGGGGGAATGATCCAACATTACTACTCCCTGACCGACTCACTCCTACTGACAGAGGAGGGGGAATGATCCAACATTACTACTCCCTGACCGACTCACTCCTACTG
>NC_092153.1:5027696-5042696 GCF_045791955.1 Oncorhynchus clarkii lewisi
GAGACAGGCTCCTCTACTATAACTACTATAGGACTGGGTCAAGTCAGGGAGACAGTCTCCTCTACTATAACTACTGTAGGACTGGGTCAAGTCAGGGAGACAGACTCCTCTACTATAACTACTGTAGGACTGGGTCAAGTCAGGGAGACAGTCTCCTCTACTATAACTACTGTAGGACTTGGTCAAGTCAGGGAGACAGTCTCCTCTACTGTAGGACTGGGTCAAGTCAGGGAGACAGTCTCCTCTACTGTAGGACTGGGTCAAGTCAAGGAGACAGTCTCCTCTACTGTAGGACTGGGTCAAGTCAGGGAGGCAGTCTCCTCTACTGTAGGACTGAGTCAGGTCAGGGAGACAGTCTCCTCTACTGTAACTACTGTAGGACTGGGTCAAGTCAGGGAGACAGTCTCCTCTACTGTAGGACTGGGTCAAGTCAGGGAGACAGTCTCCTCTACTGTAGGACTGGGTCAAGTCAGGGTGACAGTCTCCTCTATAAATACTGGAGGACTGGGTCAAGTCAGGGAGTCAGTCTCCTCTACTATAACTAAAGTAGGACTGGGTCAAGTCAGGGAGACAGTCTCCTCTACTGTAGGACTGGGTCAAGTCAGGAAGGCAGTCTCCTCTACTATAACTACTGTAGGACTGGGTCAAGTCAGGGTGACAGTCTCCTCTACTGTAGGACTGGGTCAAGTCAGGGAGACAGTCTCCTCTACTGTAGGACTGGGCCAAGTCAGGGAGACAGTCTCCTCTACTGTAGGACTGGGTCAAGTCAGGGAGACAGTCTCCTCTACTATAACTACTGTAGGACTGGGTCAAGTCATGGAGACAGTCTCCTCCACTATAACTACTGTAGGACTGGGTCAAGTCAGGGAGACAGTCTTCTCTACTGTAGGACTGGGTCAAGTCAGGGAGAAGGTCTCCTCTACTATAACTACTGTAGGACTGGGTAATGTCAGGGAGTCAGTCTCCTCTACTATAACTACTGTAGGACTGGGTCAAGACAGGGAGATAGCCTCCTCTACTGTAGGACTGGGTCAAGTCATGGAGACAGTCTCCTCTACTGTAGGACTGGGTCAAGTCAGGGAGACAGTCTCCTCTACTGTAGGACTGGGTCAAGTCAGGGAGACAGTCTCCTCTACTATAACTACTGTAGGACTGGGTCAAGTCAGGGAGACAGTCTCCTCTACTGTAGGACTGGGTCAAGTCAGGGAGTCAGACTCCTCTACTGTAGGACTGGGTCAAGTCAGGGAGACAGTCTCCTCTACTATAACTACTGTAGGACTGGGTCAAGTCAGGGATTCAGTCTCCTCTACTATAACTACTGTAGGACTGGGTCAAGTCAGGGAGACAGTCTCCTCTACTGTAGGACTGGGTCAAGTCAGGGAGACAGTATCCTCTACTATAACTACTGTAGGACTGGGTCAAGTCAGGGAGATAGTCTCCTCTACTGTAGGACTGGGTCAAGTCAGGGAGGCAGTCTCCTCTATAACTACTGTAGGACTGGGTCAAGTCAGGGAGACAGTCTCCTCTACTGTAGGACTGGGTCAAGTCAGGGAGTCAGTCTCCTCTATAACTACTGTAGGACTGGGTCAAGTCAGGGAGACAGTCTCCTCTACTGTAGGACTGGGTCAAGTCAGGGAGACAGTCTCCTCTACTGTAGGACTGGGTCAAGTCAGGAAGACAGTCTCCTCTACTATAACTACTGTAGGACTGGGTCAAGTCAGGGAGACAGTCTCCTCTACTGTAGGACTGGGTCAAGTCAGGGAGACAGTCTCCTCTATAACTACTGTAGGACTGGGTCAAGTCAGGGAGACAGTCTCCTTTACTATAACTACTGTAGGACTGGGTCAAGTCAGGGACACAGTCTCCTCTACTATAACTACTGTAGGACTGGGTCAAGTCAGGGAGACAGTCTCCTCTACTATAACTACTGTAGGACTGGGTCAAGTCAGGGAGACAGTCTCCTCTACTGTAGGACTGGGTCAAGTCAGGGAGGCAGTCTCCTCTATAACTACTGTAGGACTGGGTCAAGTCAGGGAGACAGTCTCCTCTACTGTAGGACTGGGTCAAGTCAGGGAGTCAGTCTCCTCTATAACTACTGTAGGACTGGGTCAAGTCAGGGAGACAGTCTCCTCTACTGTAGGACTGGGTCAGGTCAGGGAGACAGTCTCCTCTACTGTAACTACTGTAGGACTGGGTCAAGTCAGGGAGACAGTCTCCTCTACTGTAGGACTGGGTCAAGTCAGGGAGACAGTCTCCTCTACTGTAGGACTGGGTCAAGTCAGGGAGACAGTCTCCTCTACTGTAGGACTGGGTCAAGTCAGGGAGACAGTCTCCTCTACTATAACTACTGTAGGACTGGGTCAAGTCAGGGAGACAGTCTTCTCTACTGTAGGACTGGGTCAAGTCAGGGAGATAGTCTCCTCTATAACTACTGAAGGACTGGGTCAAGTCAGGGAGACAGTCTCCTCTACTATAACTACTGTAGGACTGGGTCAAGTCAGGGAGACAGTCTTCTCTACTGTAGGACTGGGTCAAGTCAGGGAGATAGTCTCCTCTATAACTACTGTAGGACTGGGTCAACAGACTATACAAAGTGATACTGCAAAGTGCCTGTGTGCCCCTATCAGAGATACTGTATATTGTCTCTCTCTCTCTCTCTCTCTCTGTCTCTCTCTCTCTCTGTCTATCTCTCTCTGTCTATCTCTCTCTCTCTCTCTTTATCTCTCTCTCTCTCTCTCTCTCATCCTACACTGCAGACAGCCTGAGGGCCCATATCAGAGATCCTGTGTGTAGTCACCCTCCTCTCTCTCTCTCATCCTACACTACAGAAAGCCTACGGGCCCATATCTTAGATAGAATCTCTCTCTCTCTTTGGTCTACAACTCTATTTTATGCATCGTGACATTTGGCGCAAGGCTGGTCGCGGCCAATCACTCTGGAGGACGAGAGAGAGAGAGGAGTGCTTTCCGTTTTGGACAGCCTGGGTCCTCTCCACACTTCCATCATCCTGCTGGATCTGGAGGGCAGTGACACGGAAAATAATGCAGCTGGAGTATCAGCAGGCCGACAGCGGCGTCCTGCTTCTTTACCGTCCCGGAGTGGCCAGGAAATGAGGCCTGAGGGACGAGGGATGGGTGAGTAGGTGGTTGTGGAGGGAAACAGACAGCGATACAGTGGATATGACAATAGTCTTAAGGACTGCGAGGCAGAGGGAGGGTAAGGGGTGAGGGAGGGTTGATGATGAAGAGAGGGAAGGCGATCGAGGGGCCATCTGAGGAAGTAGGAGTAAGGGCGGGTAGAGTGACAAGGATACAGCAGACATGACACATGTCTAGAGTCTTAAGGCACAACCCACTGGACAGGGAGGGAGGGACAGGGAGGGAGGGAGGGAGGGACAGGGAGGGAGGGAGGGATAGCCAGTGGACAGGGAGGGAGGGAGGGATAGGGAGGGAGGGACAGTGAGGGAGGGATAGCCAGTGGACAGGGAGGGAGGGAGGGAGGGAGGGAGGGAGGGAGGGAGGGAGGGAGGGAGGGAGGGAGGGAGGGAGGGAGGGAGGGAGGGACAGGGAGGGAGGGATAGCCAGTGGACAGGGAGGGAGGGAGGGATTTGGGAGGGAGGGAGGGACAGGGAGGGAGGGAGGGAGGGAGGGAGGGAGGGAGGGAGGGAGGGAGGGAGGGAGGGAGGGAGGGAGGGAGGGAGGGAGGGAGGGAGGGAGGGATATAGACAATGTGTCTTATTGTGGACTGATGAACATCGAGGCTTTTAGAGATACTTTTGTAACCCTTTCCAGCGTTATGCAAGTCAACAATTCTTATTCTTAGGTCTTCTGAGATCTCTTTTGTTCGAGGCCTGGTTCCCATCAGGCAATGCTTCTTGTAAATAGCAAACTCAAATGTTGTGAGTGTTTTTTATAGGGCAAGGCAGCCCTAACCAACATCTCCAATCTCGTCTCATTGATTGGACTCCAGGTTAGCTGACTCCTGACTCCAATTAGCTTTTGGAGAAGTCATTAGCCTAGGGGGTTCACATACTTTTTCCAACCTACACTGTGAACGTTTAAATTATGTATTCAAATTAGACAGAAAATTACAATAATGTCTGTGTTATTAGTTTAAGCTCACTATGTTTGTCTATTGTTGTGACTTACAGTAGATGAAGATCAGATCAAATTTTATAACCAATTTATGCAGAAATCCAGGTAATTCCAAAGGGTTCACCTTCTCTTCCTTGCCACTGTAGCAGTATAGCAGGCAGCATCACGCTGCCAACCAATCAGAGAGCAGGATCTTTCCCGCCACCCACGCAAAGCCCTGAGGAGGCCGACAGGCGCAGACGAGCTTGTTAGAGGGTGTGTGTAGGTGTTTTATTTCGTGTTGCTAGTGTGGTGTGTAGTGTAAGGGAACACAGTAGTGTGTGTTTAGGTGTTTTATTTCGTGTTTGCTAGTGTGATGTGTAGTGTAAGGGAACACAGTAGTGTGTGTTTAGGTGGTTTTGTTGCTTGTTGTTCGTCTGGTGTGTAGTCTAAGGGAACACAGCAGGCGGTCATTGACTTCCTGAACATTTTCTCTACATATTGATCTGACAACGAGTTTGGAAAACAAAACTAGACGTATTAAACTGTTTCATTCAACCATTCAGTCACACCGTAGTGACATTTGCTCCAATGAACATAAGAAATACTCGACTCTGTGTGTCACAGATTCTCATTATTCCACTATAAGAGTAAACAACGATAAGTAATTCAATCAATCAAGCTGAGCAGTAAGCTATTCTCCAACACCAATCAATCAATCAATCAAATTGAGCAGTAAGCTATTGTCCAGCACCAATCAATCAATCAATCAGGCTGAGCAGTAAGCGATTCTCCAACACCAATCAATCAGGCTGAGCAGTAAGCTATTCTCCAACACGAATCAATCAAGCTGAGCAGTAAGCTATTCTATAACACCAATCAATCAATCAATCAGGCTGAGCAGTAAGCTATTCTCCAACACTAATCAATCAATCAATCAAGCTGAGCAGTAAGCTATTCTCCAACACCAATCAATCAATCAATCAGGCTGAGCAGTAAGCTATTCTCCAACACCAATCAATCAATCAGGCTGAGCAGTAAGCTATTCTCCAACACCAATCAATCAATCAATCAATCAATCAAGCTGAGCAATAAGCTATTCTCCAACACTAATCAACCAATGAATCAGAACAGGAAGCTATTCTCCAACACCAATCAATCAATCAATCAATCAATCAGGCTGAGCAGTAAGATATTCTCCAACACCAATGAATCAAGCTGAGCAGTAAGCTATTCTCCAACACCAATCAATCAATCAATCAATCAAGCTGAACAGTAAGCTATTATCCAACACCAACCAATCAGTCTGAGCAGTAAGCTATTCTCCAACACCAACCAATCAAGCTGAGCAGTAAGCTATTCTATAACACCAATCAATCAGGCTGAGCAGTAAGCTATTCTCCAACACCAACCAATCAGGCTGAGTAGTAAGCTATTCTCCAACACCAATCAATCAAGCTGAGCAGAAAGCTATTCTCCAACACCAATCAATCAATCAGAGCAGTAAGCTATTCTCCAACACCAATCAATCAATTAGAGCAGTAAGCTATTCTCCAACACCAATCAATCAGGCTAAGCAGTAAACTATTCTCCAACACCAATCAGATAAGCAGTAAAGGAACGTAGTGTTCCACTTCCTGGTTAGAAGAAACACTGAACAGGAACTTCTACTCACAGAACAAACTTTCAGTGTAAAACGGGTTTATACGGCTGGCAGCACAATTCTGATACGTTTTTCCAATAATTGGTCTTTTGACCAATCACATCCTGTCGTTTCATATCAGATATTTCTCAGACCTGATCTGATTGGTCAAAAGACCAATTAGGAAAGGAAACGCTCCCAAGGCCTGCCTGTGGAATCCTAAACAGAATACATGTACATGCTTTCTCCATATAAAACCTAAAGAGAGAACTGTTAGTTTCCTCTAGAAAGATAACAAGACGTGTGTCCATTAACAGCCTCCTTCATAGTAATACTATATACAGTATACAACACCCTCCTTTATAGTAATACTATATACAGAATACAATACCCTCCTTTATAGTAATACTATATACAGAATACAATACCCTCCTTCATAGTAATACTATCTACAGTATACAACACCCACCTTCTCGTTCATAGTAATACTATCTACAGTATACAATACCCTCCTTCATAGTAATACTATCTACAGTATACAACACCCACCTTCTCGTTCATAGTAATACTATCTACAGTATACAATACCCTCCTTCATAGTAATACTATATACAGTATACAACACCCTACTTTATAGTAATACTATATACAGAATACAATACCCTCCTTTATAGTAATACTATATACAGAATACAATACCCTCCTTCATAGTAATACTATCTACAGTATACAACACCCACCTTCTCGTTCATAGTAATACTATCTACAGTATACAATACCCTCCTTCATAGTAATACTATCTACAGTATACAACACCCACCTTCTCATTCATAGTAATACTATCTACAGTATACAATACCCTCCTTCATAGTAATACTATATACAGTATACAACACCCTCCTTCATAGTAATACTATCTACAGTATACAACACCCTCCATCATAGTAATACTATCTACAGTATACAATACCCTCCTTTATAGTAATACTATATGCAGTATACAATACCCTCCTTCATAGTAATACTATCTACAGTATACAATACCCTCCTTTATAGTAATACTATCTACAGTATACAATTCCCTCCTTTATAGTAATACTATATACATTATACAATACCCTCCTTCATAGTAATACTATCTACAGTATACAATACCCTCCTTCATAGTAATACTATATACAGTATACAACACCCTCCTTCTCCTTCACAGTAATACTATCTACAGTATACAACACCCTCCTTCATAGTAATACTATCTACAGTATACAACACCCTCCTTCTCCTTCATAGTAAAACTATATACAGTATACAACACCCTCCTTCATAGTAATACTATCTACAGTATACAACACCCTCCTTCTCCTTCATAGTAATACTATATACAGTATACAACACCATCCTTCATAGTAATACTATATACAGTATACAACACCCTCCTTCTCCTTCACAGTAATACTATCTACAGTATACAACACCCTCCATCATAGTAATACTATCTACAGTATACAACACCCTCCTTCCTAGTAATACTATTTACAGTATACAATACCCTCCTTCATAGTAATACTATCTACAGTATACAATACCCTCCTTCATAGTAATACTATATAGAGTATACAACACCCTCCTTCTCCTTCATAGTAATACTATCTACAGTATACAACACCCTCCTTCATAGTAATACTATCTACAGTATACAATACCCTCCTTCATAGTAATACTATCTACAGTATACAATACCCTCCTTCATAGTAATACTATCTACAGTATACAATACCCTCCTTCTCCTTCATAGTAATACTATCTACAGTATACAACACCCTCCATCATAGTAATACTATCTACAGTATACAACACCCTCCTTCTCCTTCATAGTAATACTATCTACAGTATACAACACCCTCCTTCACAGTAATACTATATACAGTATACAACACCCTCCTTCTCCTTCATAGTAATACTATATACAGTATACAACACCATCCTTCATAGTAATACTATATACAGTATACAATACCCTCCTTCATAGTAATACTATATACAGCATACAACACCCTCCTTCATAGTAATACTATCTACAGTATACAATACCCTCCTTCATAGTAATACTATCTACAGTATACAATACCCTCCTTCTCCTTCATAGTAATACTATCTACAGTATACAACACCCTCCTTCACAGTAATACTATCTACAGTATACAACACCCTCCTTCATAATAATACTATCTACAGTATACAATACCCTCCTTCTCCTTCATAGTAATACTATATACAGTATACAATACCCTCCTTCATAGTAATACTATATACAGTATACAACACCCTCCTTCATAGTAATACTATCTACAGTATACAATACCCTCCTTCATAGTAATACTATCTACAGTATACAATACCCTCCTTCTCCTTCATAGTAATACTATATACAGTATACAATACCCTCCTTCATAGTAATACTATATACAGTATACAACACCCTCCTTCTCCTTCATAGTACAACTATATACAGTATACAACACCCTCCTTCATAGTAATACTAAATACAGTATACAGCACCCTCCTTCATAGTAATACTATATACAGTATACAATACCCTCCTTCATAGTAACATTATATACAGTATACAACACCCTCCTTCATAGTAATACTATATACAGTATACAACACCCTCCATCATAGTAATACTATATACTGTATACAACACCCTCCTTCATAGTAATACTATCTACAGTATACAACACCCTCCTTCATAGTAATACTATATACAGTATACAACACCCTCCTTCATAGTAATACTATATACAGTATACAACACCCTCCTTCATAGTAATACTATATACAGTATACAACACCCTCCTTCATAGTAATACTATATACAGTATACAACACCCTCCTTCTCCTTCATAGTACAACTATATACAGTATACAACACCCTCCTTCATAGTAATACTATCTACAGTATACAATACCCTCCTTCATAGTAATACTATCTACAGCATACAACACCCTCCTTCATAGTAATACTATATACAGTATACAACACCCTCCTTCAGAGTAATACTATCTACAGCATACAACACCCTCTTTCTCCTTCATAGTAATACTATATACAGTATAAAACACCCTCCTTCATAGTAATACTATCTACAGTATACAATACCATCCTTCATAGTAATACTCTCTACAGTATACAACACCCTCCTTCATAGCAATACTATCTACAGTATACAACACCCTCCTTCATAGTAATACTATCTACAGTATACAACACCCTCCTTCATAGTAATACTATATACAGTATACAACACCCTCCTTCATAGAAATACTATATACAGTATACAACACCCTCCTTCATAGTAATACTATCTACAGTATACAACACCCTCCTTCTCCTTCATAGTAATACTATATACAGTATACAACACCCTCCTTCATAGTAATACTATCTACAGTATACAATACCCTCCTTCTCCTTCATAGTAATACTGTATACAGTATACAACACCCTCCTTCATAGTAATACTATATACAGTATACAACACCCTCCTTCATAGTAATACTATATACAGTATACAACACCCTCCTTCTCCTTCATAGTAATACTATATACAGTATACAACACCCTCCTTCATAGTAATACTATATACAGTATACAACACCCTCCTTCTCCTTCATAGTAATACTATATACAGTATACAACACCCTCCATCATAGTAATACTATATGCAGTATACAACACCCTCCTTCATAGTAATACTATATACAGTATACAACACCCTCCTTCATAGTAATACTATATGCAGTATACAACACCCTCCTTCATAGTAATACTATATACAGTATACAATACCCTCCTTCATAGCAATACTATCTACAGTATACAACACCCTCCTTCATAGTAATACTGTATACAGTATACAACACCCTCCTTTATAGTAATACTATCTACAGTATACAACATCCTCCTTCATAGTAATACTATATACAGTATACAACACCCTCCTTCTCCTTCATAGTAATACTATATACAGTATACAACACCCTCCTTCATAGTAATACTATATACAGTATACAACACCCTCCATCATAGTAATACTATATACTGTATACAACACCCTCCTTCATAGTAATACTATATACAGTATACAACACCCTCCATCATAGTAATGCTATCTACAGTATACAACACCCTCCTTCATAGTAATACTATCTACAGTATACCATACCCTCCTTCATAGTAATACTATATACAGTATACAATACCCTCCTTCATAGTAATACTATCTACAGTATACGACACCCTCCTTCATAGTAATACTATATACAGTATACAACACCCTCCTTCATAGTAGTACTATATACAGTATACAACACCCTCCTTCATAGTAATACTATATACAGTATACAACACCCTCCTTCATAGTAATACTATATACAGTATACAATACCCTCCTTCTCCTTCATAGTAATACTATATACAGTATACAATACCCTCTTTCTCCTTCATAGTAATACTATATACAGTATACAATACCCTTCTTCATAGTAATACTATATACAGTATACAACACCCTCCTTCATAGTAATACTATATACAGTATACAACACCCTCCTTCATAGTAATACTATATACAGTATACAATACCCTCCTTCTCCTTCATAGTAATACTATCTACAGTATACAACACCCTCCTTCATAGTAATACTATCTACAGTATACAATACCCTCCTTCATAGTAATACTATATACAGTATACAACACCCTCCTTCTCCTTCACAGTAATACTATCTACAGTATACAACACCCTCCTTCATAGTAATACTATCTACAGTATACAACACCCTCCTTCTCCTTCATAGTAAAACTATATACAGTATACAACACCCTCCTTCATAGTAATACTATCTACAGTATACAACACCCTCCTTCTCCTTCATAGTAATACTATATACAGTATACAACACCATCCTTCATAGTAATACTATATACAGTATACAACACCCTCCTTCTCCTTCACAGTAATACTATCTACAGTATACAACACCCTCCATCATAGTAATACTATCTACAGTATACAACACCCTCCTTCCTAGTAATACTATTTACAGTATACAATACCCTCCTTCATAGTAATACTATCTACAGTATACAATACCCTCCTTCATAGTAATACTATATAGAGTATACAACACCCTCCTTCTCCTTCATAGTAATACTATCTACAGTATACAACACCCTCCTTCATAGTAATACTATCTACAGTATACAATACCCTCCTTCATAGTAATACTATCTACAGTATACAATACCCTCCTTCATAGTAATACTATCTACAGTATACAATACCCTCCTTCTCCTTCATAGTAATACTATCTACAGTATACAACACCCTCCATCATAGTAATACTATCTACAGTATACAACACCCTCCTTCTCCTTCATAGTAATACTATCTACAGTATACAACACCCTCCTTCACAGTAATACTATATACAGTATACAACACCCTCCTTCTCCTTCATAGTAATACTATATACAGTATACAACACCATCCTTCATAGTAATACTATATACAGTATACAATACCCTCCTTCATAGTAATACTATATACAGCATACAACACCCTCCTTCATAGTAATACTATCTACAGTATACAATACCCTCCTTCATAGTAATACTATCTACAGTATACAATACCCTCCTTCTCCTTCATAGTAATACTATCTACAGTATACAACACCCTCCTTCACAGTAATACTATCTACAGTATACAACACCCTCCTTCATAATAATACTATCTACAGTATACAATACCCTCCTTCTCCTTCATAGTAATACTATATACAGTATACAATACCCTCCTTCATAGTAATACTATATACAGTATACAACACCCTCCTTCATAGTAATACTATCTACAGTATACAATACCCTCCTTCATAGTAATACTATCTACAGTATACAATACCCTCCTTCTCCTTCATAGTAATACTATATACAGTATACAATACCCTCCTTCATAGTAATACTATATACAGTATACAACACCCTCCTTCTCCTTCATAGTACAACTATATACAGTATACAACACCCTCCTTCATAGTAATACTAAATACAGTATACAGCACCCTCCTTCATAGTAATACTATATACAGTATACAATACCCTCCTTCATAGTAACATTATATACAGTATACAACACCCTCCTTCATAGTAATACTATATACAGTATACAACACCCTCCATCATAGTAATACTATATACTGTATACAACACCCTCCTTCATAGTAATACTATCTACAGTATACAACACCCTCCATCATAGTAATACTATATACAGTATACAACACCCTCCTTCATAGTAATACTATATACAGTATACAACACCCTCCTTCATAGTAATACTATATACAGTATACAACACCCTCCTTCATAGTTATACTATATACAGTATACAACACCCTCCTTCTCCTTCATAGTACAACTATATACAGTATACAACACCCTCCTTCATAGTAATACTATCTACAGTATACAATACCCTCCTTCATAGTAATACTATCTACAGCATACAACACCCTCCTTCATAGTAATACTATATACAGTATACAACACCCTCCTTCAGAGTAATACTATCTACAGCATACAACACCCTCTTTCTCCTTCATAGTAATACTATATACAGTATAAAACACCCTCCTTCATAGTAATACTATCTACAGTATACAATACCATCCTTCATAGTAATACTCTCTACAGTATACAACACCCTCCTTCATAGCAATACTATCTACAGTATACAACACCCTCCTTCATAGTAATACTATCTACAGTATACAACACCCTCCTTCATAGTAATACTATATACAGTATACAACACCCTCCTTCATAGAAATACTATATACAGTATACAACACCCTCCTTCATAGTAATACTATCTACAGTATACAACACCCTCCTTCTCCTTCATAGTAATACTATATACAGTATACAACACCCTCCTTCATAGTAATACTATCTACAGTATACAATACCCTCCTTCTCCTTCATAGTAATACTGTATACAGTATACAACACCCTCCTTCATAGTAATACTATATACAGTATACAACACCCTCCTTCATAGTAATACTATATACAGTATACAACACCCTCCTTCTCCTTCATAGTAATACTATATACAGTATACAACACCCTCCTTCATAGTAATACTATATACAGTATACAACACCCTCCTTCTCCTTCATAGTAATACTATATACAGTATACAACACCCTCCTTCATAGTAATACTATATGCAGTATACAACACCCTCCTTCATAGTAATACTATATACAGTATACAACACCCTCCTTCATAGTAATACTATATGCAGTATACAACACCCTCCTTCATAGTAATACTATATACAGTATACAATACCCTCCTTCATAGCAATACTATCTACAGTATACAACACCCTCCTTCATAGTAATACTGTATACAGTATACAACACCCTCCTTTATAGTAATACTATCTACAGTATACAACATCCTCCTTCATAGTAATACTATATACAGTATACAACACCCTCCTTCTCCTTCATAGTAATACTATATACAGTATACAACACCCTCCTTCATAGTAATACTATATACAGTATACAACACCCTCCATCATAGTAATACTATATACTGTATACAACACCCTCCTTCATAGTAATACTATATACAGTATACAACACCCTCCATCATAGTAATGCTATCTACAGTATACAACACCCTCCTTCATAGTAATACTATCTACAGTATACCATACCCTCCTTCATAGTAATACTATATACAGTATACAATACCCTCCTTCATAGTAATACTATCTACAGTATACGACACCCTCCTTCATAGTAATACTATATACAGTATACAACACCCTCCTTCATAGTAGTACTATATACAGTATACAACACCCTCCTTCATAGTAATACTATATACAGTATACAACACCCTCCTTCATAGTAATACTATATACAGTATACAATACCCTCCTTCTCCTTCATAGTAATACTATATACAGTATACAATACCCTCTTTCTCCTTCATAGTAATACTATATACAGTATACAATACCCTTCTTCATAGTAATACTATATACAGTATACAACACCCTCCTTCATAGTAATACTATATACAGTATACAACACCCTCCTTCATAGTAATACTATATACAGTATACAATACCCTCCTTCTCCTTCATAGTAATACTATCTACAGTATACAACACCCTCCTTCATAGTAATACTATATACAGTATACAACACCCTCCTTCATAGTAATACTATATACAGTATACAACACCCCCCTTCATAGTAATACTATATACAGTATACAACACCCTCCTTCATAGTAATACTATATACAGTATACAATACCCTCCTTCTCCTTCATAGTAATACTATCTACAGTATACAACACCCTCCTTCATAGTAATACTATATACAGTATACAATACCCTCCTTCATAGTAATACTATCTACAGTATACAACATCCTCCTTCATAGTAATACTATATACAGTATACAACACCCTCCTTCATAGTAATACTATATACAGTATACAACATCCTCCTTCATAGTAATACTATATACAGTATACAACACCCTCCTTCATAGTAATACTATATGCAGTATACAACACCCTCCTTCTCCTTCATAGTAATACTATATACAGTATACAACATCCTCCTTCATAGTAATACTATATACAGTATACAACACCCTCCTTCATAGTAATACTATATACAGTATACAACACCCTCCTTCTCCTTCATAGTAATACCATATACAGTATACAACACCCTCCTTCATAGTAATACTATATACAGTATACAACACCCTCCATCATAGTAATACTATATACTGTATACCACACCCTCCTTCATAGTAATACTATATACAGTATACAACACCCTCCTTCTTCTTCATAGTAATACCATATACAGTATACAACACCCTCCTTCATAGTAATACTATATACAGTATACAACACCCTCCTTCTTCTTCATAGTAATACTATATACAGTATACAACACCCTCCTTCATAGTAATACTATATACAGTATACAACACCCTCCATCATAGTAATACTATATACTGTATACCACACCCTCCTTCATAGTAATACTATATACAGTATACAACACCCTCCTTCTTCTTCATAGTAATACTATATACAGTATACAACACACTCCTTCATAGTAATACTATATACAGTATACAACACACTCCTTCATAGTAATACTATAT
>NC_092153.1:5047696-5055196 GCF_045791955.1 Oncorhynchus clarkii lewisi
CAGTCAGTACAGGACAGTCAGCCAGGGACAGTCAGTACGGGACAGTCAGTACGGGACAGTCAGTACAGGACAGTCAGTACAGGACAGTCAGTACAGGACAGTCAGTACGGGACAGTCAGCCAGGGACAGTCAGCCAGGGACAGTCAGTACGGGACAGTCAGTACGGGACAGTCAGTACGGGACAGTCAGTACGGGACAGTCAGCCAGGGACAGTCAGTACGGGACAGTCAGTACGGGACAGTCAGTACAGGACAGTCAGTACAGGACAGTCAGTACGGGACAGTCAGTACGGGACAAGTCAGTACGGGACAGTCAGTACAGGACAGTCAGCCAGGGACAGTCAGCCAGGGACAGTCAGTACGGGACAGTCAGTACGGGACAGTCAGTACGGGACAGTCAGCCAGGGACAGTCAGTACGGGACAGTCAGTACGGGACAGTCAGTACAGGACAGTCAGTACAGGACAGTCAGTACAGGACAGTCAGTACGGGACAGTCAGCCAGGGACAGTCAGCCAGGGACAGTCAGTACGGGACAGTCAGTACGGGACAGTCAGTACGGGACAGTCAGTACGGGACAGTCAGCCAGGGACAGTCAGTACGGGACAGTCAGTACGGGACAGTCAGTACAGGACAGTCAGTACAGGACAGTCAGTACGGGACAGTCAGTACGGGACAAGTCAGTACGGGACAGTCAGTACAGGACAGTCAGCCAGGGACAGTCAGTACGGGACAGTCAGTACGGGACAGTCAGTACAGGACAGTCAGTACAGGACAGTCAGTACGGGACAGTCAGTACAGGACAGTCAGTACAGGACAGTCAGCCAGGGACAGTCAGTACGGGACAGTCAGTACGGGACAGTCAGTACGGGACAGTCAGTACGGGACAGTCAGTACAGGACAGTCAGTACAGGACAGTCAGTACAGGACAGTCAGTACGGGACAGTCAGCCAGGGACAGTCAGACAGGGACAGTCAGTACGGGACAGTCAGTACGGGACAGTCAGTACGGGACAGTCAGTACGGGACAGTCAGCCAGGGACAGTCAGTACGGGACAGTCAGTACGGGACAGTCAGTACAGGACAGTCAGTACAGGACAGTCAGTACGGGACAGTCAGTACGGGACAAGTCAGTACGGGACAGTCAGTACAGGACAGTCAGCCAGGGACAGTCAGTACGGGACAGTCAGTACGGGACAGTCAGTACAGGACAGTCAGTACAGGACAGTCAGTACGGGACAGTCAGTACAGGACAGTCAGTACAGGACAGTCAGCCAGGGACAGTCAGTACGGGACAGTCAGTACGGGACAGTCAGTACGGGACAGTCAGCCAGGGACAGTCAGTACGGGACAGTCAGTACGGGACAGTCAGTACAGGACAGTCAGTACAGGACAGTCAGTACGGGACAGTCAGTACAGGACAGTCAGTACAGGAGAGTCAGTACAGGACAGTCAGTACGGGAAAATTAAAAAGAGGATTTTCAAAGCCTAAGAATCAAACAGGAATTTTGTGATAAAAAACATTATATTCTCCTTTGACAGGATGATTTCCACAGAGGTACAGAACAAACTACACTACCCACAACCCCCCTCTGGTAGAGGCTACACTACACACACACACCCTCCCTCCTTATCGGAGATCAATAGTGATGGCATCTTTTGGTCGGCTTTACCTCTACCATGGCTAGTTGGCCAAAGCCTATGGGGGAAATGATGTTGTTTTGGATGAATGCAGAAGGTCTGTGGTAAACACAAGGTTTAAGCATTTTTAGAATAAATAAAAATCAGACCAACAACAAAATGGCTCCATATATCATAAAGGTCACGTTAACTTGACTGATGTTAACTTCTAGAACAAAACATATCAGATCTCCTAAACCCGTGTTAACCCTCAGACCTTATTTTTTGGCTAATTTGGCTAATTTAAGGTTACGGTTAGGCATAAGGTTAGCAGTGTGGTTAAGGTCATAGGTCAGTTTGGAAGAAAAAAAATGTTTGTTTTAATTTGAGGAGATTATGACTTTGTGGCTGTGGTAAATAGTGACGACCCAAAATCTTTGTCCTCACCAAAGAGGAAAACCCTACACCATCTGAGAGGTAGAATATACAGTAGAATATATAGTAGAATATACTCTAGAATATACAGTAGAATATATAGTAGCCTAAACTTGTATATAGAATATATAGTAGAATATACAGTAGAATATATAGTAGGATATACTCTAGAATATACAGTAGCCTAAATCTGCATATTGAATATACAGTAGAATATATGGTAGACTATATAGTAGCCAAAACTTGTATATAGAATATGTAGTAGAATATACGCTAGAATATACAGTAGAATATACCGTAGAATATACTCTAGAATATACAGTAGAATATACAGTAGAATATATAGTAGAATATACAGTAGCCTAAATCTGTATATTGAATATACAGTAGACAAGACAATGCCTTAATAATGAGGGTGGGGCCAGTCTTATTTCTCTGAGACCAGACAATCCCTTAATAATGAGGGTGGGGCCAGTCTTATTTCTCTGAGACCAGACGATCCCTTAATAATGAGGGTGGGGCCAGTCTTATTTCTCTGAGACCAGACGATCCCTTAATAATGAGGGTGGGGCCAGTCTTATTTCTCTGAGACCAGAATATGCCTTAATAATGAGGGTGGGGCCAGTCTTATTTCTCTGAGACCAGACGATCCCTTAATAATGAGGGTGGGGCCAGTCTTATTTCTCTGAGACCAGAATATGCCTTAATAATGAGGGTGGGGCCAGTCTTATTTCTCTGAGACCAGACAATGCCTTAAAGACAATGCCTTAATAATGAGGGTGGGACCAGTCTTATTTCTCTGAGACCAGAATATGCCTTAATAATGAGGGTGGGGCCAGTCTTATTTCTCTGAGAAGGAGAGGGATGAAGGAGAGGGAGGAAGGAGAGTGAGGAGGGAGGAAGGAGAGGGAGGAGGGCTGAAAAAGAGAGGGTGAGGGAAGAAGGAGAAAGGAGGAAGGTGAGAGAGGAAGGAGAGAGAGGAAGGAGAAGGGAGGAAGGAGAGAGAGGAAGGAGAGAGAGGAAGGAGAAGGGAGGAAGGAGAGGGAGGAAGGAGAGGAAGGAAGGAGAGAGAGGAAGGAGAGGTAGGAAGGAGAGAGAGGAAGGAGAGGGAGGATGGAGAGAGAGGAAGGAGAGAGAGGAAGGAGAGAGAGGAAGGAGAGAGAGGATGGAGAGAGAGGAAGGAGAGAGAGGAAGGAGAGAGAGGAAGGAGAGAGAGGAAAGAGAGGGAGGAAGGAGAGGGAGGAAGGAGAGGGAGGAAGGAGAGAGATGAAGGAGAGGGAGGAAGGAGAGGGAGGAAGGAGAGGGAGGAAGGAGAGAGATGAAGGAGAGAGAGGAAAGAGAGGGAGGAAGGAGAGAGATGAAGGAGAGAGAGGAAGGAGAGAGAGGAAAGAGAGGGAGGAAGGAGAGGGAGGAAGGAGAGGGAGGAAGGAGAGAGATGAAGGAGAGAGAGGAAGGAGAGGGAGGAAGGAGAGAGATGAAGGAGAAGGGAGGAAGGAGAGGGAGGAAGGAGAGGGAGGAAGGAGAGAGATGAAGGAGAGAGAGGAAGGAGAGAGGGGAAGGAGAGGGAGGAAGGAGAGAGATGAAGGAGAAGGGAGGAAGGAGAGGGAGGAAGGAGAGGGAGGAAGGAGAGAGATGAAGGAGAGAGAGGAAGGAGAGGGAGGAAGGAGAGAGATGAAGGAGAGGGAGGAAGGAGAGGGAGGAAGGAGAGAGAGGAAGGAGAGAGAGGAAGGAGAGGGAGGAAGGAGAGAGATGAAGGAGAGAGAGGAAGGAGAGGGAGGATGGAGAGAGAGGAAGGAGAGAGATGAAGGAGAGGGAGGAAGGAGAGTGAGGAAGGAGAGGGAGGAAAGAGAGGGAGGAAGGAGAGGGAGGAAGGAGAGGGAGGAAGGAGAGAGAGGAAGGAGAGAAAGGAGAGAGAGGAAGGAGAAGGGAGGAAGGAGAGAGAGGAAGGAGAGAGATGAAGGAGAGGGAGGAAGGAGAGAGAGGAAGGAGAGGGAGGAAGGAGAGAGATGAAGGAGAGGGAGGAAGGAGAGAGAGGAAGGAGAGGGAGGAAGGAGAGGGAGGAAGGAGAGAGATGAAGGAGAGAGATGAAGGAGAGGGAGGAAGGAGAGGGAGGAAGGAGAGAGAGGAAGGAGAGAGAGGAAGGAGAGAGAGAGGAAGGAGAGGGAGGAAGGAGAGAGAGGAAGGAGAGGGATGAAGGAGAGGGAGGAAGGAGAGGGATGAAGGAGAGAGAGGAAGGAGAGGGAGGAAGGAGAGAGATGAAGGAGAGGGATGAAGGAGAGAGATGAAGGAGAGAGAGGAAGGAGAGGGAGGAAGGAGAGGGAGGAAGGAGAGGGAGGAAGGAGAGGGAGGAAGGAGAGGGAGGAAGGAGAGAGATGAAGGAGAGGGAGGAAGGAGAGGGAGGAAGGAGAGAGATGAAGGAGAGGGAGGAAGGAGAGGGAGGAAGGAGAGGGAGGAAGGAGAGAGAGGAAGGAGAGAGATGAAGGAGAGGGAGGAAGGAGAGGGAGGAAGGAGAGGGAGGAAGGAGAGGGCTAGGCAGGGCTGCAACTTGTCTAACCTTCTTTTATTTTCTTATCAGTTGCACACACACACACACACACACACACACACACACACACACACACACACACACACACACACACACACACACACACACACACACACACACACACACACACACACACACACACACACACACACACACACACACACTCTCATTCCTCTGCAGCATGTTTCTTATTCTCCCCTCCTGGGACTCTTTGATAGGTTCCTGTTCCATAGATCCTACATCACTTCTCTATCAGGTTTCTGACTGAGCTAGACACCGTGTCTGTGTCCTATTGCATCTATATGGAAATGATTAAAAGTAGTGCACTAATATAGGGAATATGGTGCCATTTGTGACACACACCCCGGTGTGTTTATCACCCAGGTGGAGAGACCTGTTTAATTGACGTCAAGTTAACATGTGGGTTTGTTGAGTGGCACATTGCCAGTCTGTCTGATGTCTGAAGGCAGTGTCCCAAATGGCACTACTCTAGACCACGACCCATAGGGTTCTGGTCAAAAGTTGTGTACTGTGTAGGGAATAGGGTGTTATTTGGAAACAATTTCAAGGTCTGTCAGGAAACATTACCTCAGGATACGTTATAATGAAACATTACCTCAGGATACCTTCTAATGAAACATTACCTCAGGATACCTTATAATGAAACATTACCTCAGGATACCTTCTAATGAAACATTACCTCAGAATACCTTCTAATGAAACATTACCTCAGAATACCTTCTAATGAAACATTACCTCAGGATACCTTCTAATGAAACATTACCTCAGAATACCTTATAATGAAACATTACCTCAGAATACCTTCTAATGAAACATTACCTCAGAATACCTTCTAATGAAACATTACCTCAGGATACCTTCTAATGAAACATTACCTCAGAATACCTTATAATGAAACATTACCTCAGGATACCTTCTAATGAAACATTACCTCAGGATACCTTCTAATGAAACATTACCTCAGAACACCTTCTAATGAAACATTACCTCAGGATACCTTCTAATGAAACATTACCTCAGAATACCTTCCCTAATGAAACTCTACCTCAGAATACCTTCTAATGAAACATTACCTCAGAATACCTTCTAATGAAACATTACCTCAGGATACATTCTAATGAAACATTACCTCAGGATACCTTCTAATGAAACATTACCTCAGGATACCTTCTAATGAAACATTACCTCAGGATACATTCTAATGAAACATTACCTCAGGATACCTTATAATGAAACATTACCTCAGAATACCTTCTAATGAAACATTACCTCAGGATACCTTCTAATGAAACTCTACCTCAGGATACCTTCTCTAATGAAACTTTACCTCAGGATACCTTCTAATGAAACATTACCTCAGGATACCTTCTCTAATGAAACTCTACCTCAGGATACCTTCCCTAATGAAACATTACCTCAGGATACCTTCCCTAATGAAACTCTACCTCAGGATACCTTCCCTAATGAAACTCGACCTCGGGGGAAATGATGAAAGGAAAATGCAGAGAGTTTCTGCCTCGTGTTCTAGAACTGTGGACGAGCTAAGAGTGTTCCGTGAAGGCTTTCTCTCCTTTCTTCTGTTCTGTTCTGTCTTTTCGATTTCTCTCTCCAGGCAGAGGGAGTCAGTCAGCCAGTCAGCCACGTGACTGAGTGATCTTACAGCTGACGCAGCAGTGCATTGTTAGGGACCAACTGTTTTCATCTTCTTTAACAAAAAATAAAAAAACTTAGAGCCAAGGTTGGACCCAGCCTGTCTTTTTGGAGAAAGGTGTATTTCCCTACCATCAAAGGTAAGGTTTTTTTTTCATCCTTTCTTTCCCTCGCGAATTTATTGTAAGTATGTTACGGGTCAGAGGAGGCTGGTGGGAGGAGGAACCCGGCTCATTGTAACGGATGGAAGTGTGTATTACAGTTTTTCCTCAATTGCTAAAACACTAAAACCCATTTGGCTGAACAAAGTTCTCAGTTGCCTGGACTCATTTGGCTAATTATGCAGTCGGTTGTCGATACCTTAAACCATTTCACGTGGTAAAACACAATTTGCAGATCTCACTTAGACTTTTCAGCAAAACTCTTAAACACACATTCTCATTCTCAAAGCACATTCTGCACTCTAATGCACATGTCATCCCATACTGGTAAACACAAGTGGCAACAATCACATACAAATAGAGAACATAGGTCATTGATTGAACATCAACCACTCAAAATTGATTTAACCTGTTTCAAATGATGCGACACAACCAATATAAGCCAGTTCAGAGAGCGCAAATGGCTTGTTGAAGGTGGGAAGGAGAAAGTCTGAGAATGGATACTGTAGTACAGTGCATTGTGGGCTGTATACTGTACAATGGATGAATTTGTATGGCCCTGAACATTGTGCTTTCCATTTATTAACAGTACTGACTTGCTCAATAGATTTTTGACTGGTTGCAGGTTCATATCAACAAGAACAAGAATGACAGAATCACAGAGACAAAAGGACACGTTTGTGAGAGGCAGGGTACAGTACTGTAAAAAATAGGGGGACAAGGAGGAGGAGGAACAAAAAACAAAGTTGCAAAGAGCAAAGCAGAGGAGTAATTTCTGATCCATTTTGAGCTACTATGATAGAACACGTTTTCCTTCATCAAAAGACAATGACGGAAAAATATGAATATTATTTTTTTTAGATTAAAAATGTACTTCTCCCTGAGAATTGTATGTTTTGAACAATGTGTTTTCTATTTTTCGGTGTATCGTTTACTGACCGCTTGAGAGTCTATATCATTTTGATCTCTTTGTTTATGATTTTAGAGCAGGGTTTGTTTTTGAACAACAGGTAACAACTGTTTTGAGGGCGAATGTTTCATTTTGCGAGAGGAGTCAGGGGTTTATGTAAAT
>NC_092153.1:5060196-5082696 GCF_045791955.1 Oncorhynchus clarkii lewisi
GAAAGAGGAGGTTGCTACTGCCTTATTTATAGTAGTAGTCTAGATGGCTGTGTGTGAAAAGCTGCCATTATAATTTTGGAGATTTGCCAAGCTGTGACTTGATTGGCATCGCCTCAAGGCAGGCCGCGTTAAAGTCAGTGTTTACAGTCCTCAATGTGTGTGTGTGTGTGTGTGTGTGTGTGTGTGTGTGTGTTTGTGTGTGTGTGTGTGTGTCCGTACTAAGCACAGTTCTCTGGTCCGCTCCCCACGACTCAGGAAACAAAGTATTGACGTTCGACTTGACGGTGTGTTAACAGTCGTGACAACAGTTGTTTATTACAGCAACGGAAGGGGAACATAACAGCAGGCAAACAGCCCCCAGTCACATATACATACAGTACACACGACCATGTTATGGAGGCGTCTCTAACTTGGGATGGGGCCCTAATGGCACCTGACTTCCTCTATAGGAGTGTGGTCAAAAGGGCCAATAGGACTCTGGTATAAAGGGCCAATAGGACTCTGGTATAAAGGGCCAATAGGAATCTGGTATAAAGGGCCAATAGGACTCTGGTTTAAAGGGCCAATAGGACTCTGGTATAAAGGGCCAATAGGAATCTGATATAAAGGGCCAATAGGACTCTGGTTTAAAGGGCCAATAGGACTCTGGTATAAAGGGCCAATAGGACTCTGGTATAAAGGGCCAATAGGACTCTGGTATAAAGGGCCAATAGGAATCTGGTATAAAGGGCCAATAGGACTTTGGTATAAAGGGCCAATAGGACTCTGGTCAAAAGGGCCCATAGGATTCTGGTAGCAGCCCTTGCTATCTTCTGAGAAGATGCAGTTAAATTTCTATTTTCCAAGCTAATATAATCACACCCCAGACTATAAACTGGGAACAGTACAATACTAATATAGTCCTACCTCAGACTATAAACTGGCAACAGTACACTACTAATATAGTCCTACGCCAGGCTATAAACTGGGAACAGTACAATACTAATATAGTCCTACCCCAGGCTATAAACTGGGAAGAGTACAATACTAATATAGTCCTACCCCAGGCTATAAACTGGGAACAGTACAATACTAATATAGTCACACCCCAGACTATAAACTGGGAAGAGTACAATACTAATATAGTCCTACCCCAGGCTATAAACTGGGAACAGTACAATACTAATATAGTCAGACCCCAGGCTATAAACTGGGAACCGTACAATACTAATATAGTCAGACCCCAGGCTATAAACTGGGAACAGTACAATACTAATATAGTCCTACTCAAGGCTATAAACTGGGAACAGTACAATACTAATATAGTCCTACCCCAGGCTATAAACTGGGAACACCACAATACTAATATAGTCCTACCCCAGGCTATAAACTGGGAACAGTACAATACTAATATAGTCAGACCCCAGGCTATAAACTGGGAACAGTACAATACTAATATAGTCCTACTCCAGGCTATAAACTGGGAACAGTACAATACTAATATAGTCCTACCCCAGGCTATAAACTGGGAACAGTACAATACTAATATAGTCCTACTCCAGGCTATAAACTGGGAACAGTACAATACTAATATAGTCCTACCCCAGGCTATAAACTGGGAACAGTACAATACTTATATAGTCCTACTCCAGGCTATAAACTGGGAACAGTACAATACTAATATAGTCCTACCCCAGGCTATAAACTGGGAACAGTACAATACTAATATAGTCAGACCCCAGACTATAAACTGGGAACACTACAATACTAATATAGTCACACCCCAGGCTATAAACTGGGAACAGTACAATACTAATATAGTCAGACCCCAGACTATAAACTGGGAACAGTACAATACTAATATAGTCCTACTCCAGGCTATAAACTGGGAACAGTACAATACTAATATAGTCCTACTCCAGGCTATAAACTGGGAACAGTACAATACTAATATAGTCCTACCCCAGGCTATAAACTGGGAACAGTACAATACTTATATAGTCCTACTCCAGGCTATAAACTGGGAACAGTACAATACTAATATAGTCCTACCCCAGGCTATAAACTGGGAACAGTACAATACTAATATAGTCAGACCCCAGACTATAAACTGGGAACACTACAATACTAATATAGTCACACCCCAGGCTATAAACTGGGAACAGTACAATACTAATATAGTCAGACCCCAGACTATAAACTGGGAACAGTACAATACTAATATAGTCAGACCCCAGGCTATAAACTGGGAACAGTACAATACTAATATAGTCCTACCCCAGGCTATAAACTGGGAACAGTACAATACTAATATAGTCCTACTCCAGGCTATAAACTGGGAACAGTACAATACTAATATAGTCAGACCCCAGACTATAAACTGGGAACAGTACAATACTAATATAGTCCTACTCCAGGCTATAAACTGGGAACAGTACAATACTAATATAGTCAGACCCCAGGCTATAAACTGGGAACAGTACAATACTAATATAGTCCTACCCCAGGCTATAAACTGGGAACAGTACAATACTAATATAGTCCTACTCCAGGCTATAAACTGGGAACAGTACAATACTAATATAGTCCTACCCCAGGCTATAAACTGGGAACAGTACAATACTAATATAGTCCTACTCCAGGCTATAAACTGGGAACAGTACAATACTAATATAGTCCTACCCCAGGCTATAAACTGGGAACACTACAATACTAATATAGTCAGACCCCAGGCTATAAACTGGGAACAGTACAATACTAATATAGTCCTACCCCAGGCTATAAACTGGGAAGAGTACAATACTAATATAGTCCTACCCCAGGCTATAAACTGGGAACAGTACAATACTAATATAGTCCTACTCCAGGCTATAAACTGGGAACAGTACAATACTAATATAGTCAGACCCCAGGCTATAAACTGGGAACAGTACAATACTAATATAGTCACACCCCAGGCTATAAACTGGGAACAGTACAATACTAATATAGTCCTACCCCAGGCTATAAACTGGGAACAGTACAATACTAATATAGTCAGACCCCAGACTATAAACTGGGAACAGTACAATACTAATATAGTCACACCGCAGGCTATAAACTGGGAACAGTAGAATACTAATATAGTCCTACCCCAGGCTATAAACTGGGAACAGTACAATACTAATATAGTCAGACCCCAGACTATAAACTGGGAACAGTACAATACTAATATAGTCAGACCCCAGGCTATAAACTGGGAACAGTACAATACTAATATAGTCAGCCCCCAGGCTATAAACTGGGAACAGTACAATACTTATATAGTCAGACCCCAGGCTATAAACTGGGAACACTACAATACTAATATAGTCAGACCCCAGGCTATAAACTGGGAACAGTACAATACTAATATAGTCAGACCCCAGGCTATAAACTGGGAACAGTACAATACTAATATAGTCCTACCCCAGGCTATAAACTGGGAACAGTACAATACTAATATAGTCCTACCCCAGGCTATAAACTGGGAACAGTACAATACTAATATAGTCAGACCCCAGGCTATAAACTGGGAACAGTACAATAGTAATATAGTCCTACCCCAGGCTATAAACTGGGAACACTACAATACTAATATAGTCCTACCCCAGGCTATAAACTGGGAACAATACAATACTAATATAGTCCTACCCCAGGCTATAAACTGGGAACAGTACAATACTAATATAGTCACATCCCAGGCTATAAACTGGGAACAGTACAATACTAATATAGTCAGACCCCAGACTATAAACTGGGAACAGTACAATACTAATATAGTCAGACCCCAGGCTATAAACTGGGAACAGTACAATACTAATATAGTCAGACCCCAGGCTATAAACTGGGAACAGTACAATACTCATATTGTCATACCCCAGGCTATAAGTTCGGAGCAGTATAACACTACAATACTCAAAACCCAGGCTATGTTTGGGGTTTACATAGTGTGGCACGATGCAACAATCCCACAACATTTTATTGTGGCAGGAAATATGGAGAAGATTCTGGGGAACAAACAAACAAACAAACAAACAAAGAGCTATGCCAGTGTCATCAAACACAATACGACGATACGCCACTACAATATCAGAACGTTACAATCCGTTTTGAAACCAAACACAATACGAAGACACCCAACTACAATATCAGAACGTTACAAAGCGTTTTGAAACCATTTGACCTCTGTGTGTACAATGTGTTTCCAGGTCGTCAGGGAAACAAAAGGACGCCGTCACTTTAAAAATTCTGGAACGTTGCAATTATGACACGCCATGTTCTTAGACTGAATCCCCAAGTGCACCCTATTCCCTACGTAGTGCACTGCGGACCCTGGTCAGAGGTAACTCTCTACATAGGGTATAGGGATTTGGGACACATTGTCTGTCACAGTCAGGGGCCTATATTTAAAGGGGGGGTATAGGGTATGGGGGGGGGGGTTGGGACACATCGTCTGTCACAGCCAGGGGCCTATATTTAAATCATGACACTCCGTTTACCATCAGACACGAAGGGAAGATTCACATTACTTTTCACTTTAATTGGCCAGTGTTTGTGTGGGGAGTGACAGCAGCTAGTTACACACACACACACACACACACACACACACACACACACACACACACACACACACACACACACACGCGCGCGCGCGCACGCTCACACACACACACACACACACACACACACACCGACACACACACACATGCACACACGCTCACACGCTCACACACACATGCGCACACACACACACACACAAACTCAGACATCCCTCCACCTCTCTTCTATCTGCATCTCTTCGTTATTGAAAACCAGATCAGAACCAGTTATTCTCTTCAGATTCCTTCGCTGAAACATCATATCCACCTATCTTTTGTTAACTGGCAGGGAATCAGTGAATCATGGGAATCAGTGAATCAGTGAATCATGGAATCAGTGAATCATTGAATCAGTGAATCAGTGAATCAGTGAATCATGGAATCAGTGAATCATTGAATCAGTGAATTAGGCAATCAATGAATCATGGAATTAGTGAATCAGTGAATAAGGGAATCAGTATATCAGGGAATCAGGGTATAATTGAATCAGGGAATTGAGGTATCGGGGAATCAGGGAATCAGGGAATCCAGGAATCACTAAATCAGGGAATCAGCAAATCAGAGAATCGGGGAATTGGGGAATCAGGTAATTGGGGAATCAGTATATCAGGAAATCGAGGAATCAGTGAATCAGGGAATCAGGGAATCAGGGAATCAGGGAATCAGGGAATCAAGAAAACAGTGAATCAGGGAGTCAGGGAGTCAGGGAATCAGTGAATCAGGGAGTCAGGGAATCAGGGAATCAGTGAATCAGGGAATCAGTGAATCAGGGAATCAAGAAATAAGGTAATTGTCTCTGGTCCACTTCTCTCAACAGGCTCTGTGTCTGCATCTGGGGAGCAACGTTTTGCTGCTCTGTTCTTGTTTACTTTATTTTAAGCGGTTGCATATGTTGCTGAAGCCCAGGGCCGGCCCTGCTATTCCCTATAGAATATGACTTTAGACCAGAGCCTCTGGGCTGACCTAAGAGCTAGTGGCTCTGATGAAAACAACTAGGGACCTATGGACTCTGGTTAAAACAACTAGGGACCTATGGACTCTGGTCAAAACAACTAGGGACTTAGGGACTCTGTTCAAAAAAACTAGGGACCCAGGGACTCTAGTCAAAACAACTAGGGACCTAGGGACTCTGGTGAAAACAACTAGGGACCTAGGGACTCTGGTCAAAACAACTAGGGACCTAGGGACTCTGGTCAAAACAACTAGGGACTCTAGTCAAAACAACTAGGGACCTAGGGACTCTGGTCAAAACAACTAGGGACTCTAGTCAAAACAACTAGGGACCTAGGGACTCTGGCCAAAACAACTAGGGACCTAGGGACTCTGGTCAAAACAACTAGGGACTTAGGGACTCTGGTCAAAACAACTAGGGACTCTAGTCAAAACAACTAGGGACCTAGGGACTCTAGTCAAAACAACTAGGGACCTAGGGACTCTGGCCAAAACAACTAGGGACCTAGGGACTCTGGTCAAAACAACTAGGGACCTAGGGACTCTGGTCAAAACAACTAGGGACTCTAGTCAAAACAACTAGGGACCTAGGGACTCTGGTCAAAACAACTAGGGACTCTAGTCAAAACAACTAGGGACCTAGGGACTCTAGTCAAAACAACTAGGGACCTAGGGACTCTGGCCAAAACAACTAGGGACCTAGGGACTCTGGTCAAAACAACTAGGGACCTAGGGACTCTGGTCAAAACAACTAGGGACTCTAGTCAAAACAACTAGGGACCTAGGGACTCTGGTCAAAACAACTAGGGACTCTAGTCAAAACAACAAGGGACCTAGGGACTCCAGTCAAAACAACAAGGGACCTAGGGACTCCAGTCAAAACAACTAGGGACTCTAGTCAAAACAACTAGGGACCTAGGGACTCCAGTCAAAACAACTAGGGACTCTAGTCAAAACAACTAGGGACCCAGGGACTCTGGTCAAAACAACTAGGGACTCTAGTCAAAACAACTAGGGACCTAGGGACTCTTGCCAAAACAACTAGGGACCTAGGGACTCTGGTCAACACAACTAGGGACCCAGGGACTCTGATCAAAACAACTAGGGACTAAAGTCAAAACAACTAGGGACTTAGGGACTCTGGTCAAAACAACTAGGGACCTAGGGACTCTGGTGAAAACAACTAGGGACTCTAGTCAAAACAACTAGGGACCTAGGGACTCTGGAAAAAACAACTAGGGACCTTGGGACTCTGGACAAAACAACTAGGGACCTAGGGACTCTGGACAAAACAACTAGGGACCTGGGGACTCTGGTCAAAACAACTAGGGACTCTAGTCAAAACAACTAGGGACCTTGGGACTCTAGTCAAAACAACTAGGGACCTAGGCGCTCTGGTGAAAACAACTAGGGACCTAGGGACTCTAGTCAAAACAACTAGGGACCTTGGGACTCTAGTCAAAACAACTAGGGACCTAGGGGCTCTGGTGAAAACAACTAGGGACCTAGGGACTCTGGTGAAAACAACTAGGGACCTAGAGACTCTAGTCAAAACAACTAGGGACCTGGGGACTCTGGTGAAAACAACTAGGGACCTAGAGACTCTAGTCAAAACAACTAGGGATCTAGGGGCTCTGGTGAAAACAACTAGGGACCTGGGGACTCTGGTGAAAACAACTAGGGACCTAGGGACTCTAGTCAAAACAACTAGGGACCTAAGGGCTCTGGTGAAAACAACTAGGGACCTGGGGACTCTAGTGAAAACAACTAGGGACCATGGGGCTCTAGTCAAAACAACTAGGGACCTAGCGGCACTGGTCTAAAGTAGGGCAATATAGAGGAAGAAGGGTTCTATTTGGGACATAGACACTTTCTGTCTGTCTCACTAATGGATGATTTTATTAATGAATGGCTTTCAGGAAGACCGTTGACCACAGACAGACGTCGACTAGTGAGGCAAGAGTTAGAGGTGTAGTCACTGTAGTCTAGCAGAATAGAAGGTTTCACGACAGTAACACACACACACGCACACACGCACACACACACACACACACACACACACACACACACACACACACACACACACACACACACACACACACACACACACACACACACACACACACACACACACACACACACACACACACACACACACACACACACACACACACACACTAGCTTAATGACATTACAGAACGTTCCCTCTTTTGTTCTCTCTCTCTCTCTCTCTCTCTCTCTCTCTCTCTGTCTCTCTCTCTCTCTGCCTCTCCCTCTCTCTCTCTCTCTTTCTCTCTCTCTCTCTGTCTCTCTCTTGGTCTCTCGGTCTCTCTGTCTCTCTCTCTGTCTCCATGGGTCTCTCTCTCACACTCTCTTTCTCTCTCTCCATCATTGTTATTAGTCTCAAACACAGTGCCATATCCATAACAACAATAAACTGATCTTGAAGAAGCTTGCGACCTGCGTGTGACTGAGCAATCCCAATAATGAGAGGGAGTCAATGAGGTGTATCGTATCTTCCTCTCCCTCTGCTGTTGATGAAAACTAAACAAAAACACCATCCATCCATCCAACCATCATCCATCCATCCAGCCATCCATCCAACCATCATCCATCCATCCAGCCATCCATCCAACCATCATCCAGCCATCCATCCAACCATCATCCATTCATCCAGCCATCCATCCAACCATCATCCATCCATCCAGCCATCCATCCAACCATCATCCATCCATCCATCCATCCATCCATCCAACCATCATCCATTCATCCAGCCATCCATCCAACCATCATCCATTCATCCATCCATCCATCCAACCATCATCCATCCATCCAGCCATCCATCCAACCATCATCCATTCATCCATCCATCCATCCAACCATCATCCATCCATCCAGCCATCCTCCATCCATCATCCATCGATCCAACCAATCCATCCATCCTCCATCCATCATCCATCCATCCTCCATCCATCCAACCATCATCCATCCATCCAGCCATCCTCCATCCATCATCCATCGATCCAACCAATCCATCCATCCTCCATCCATCATCCATCCATCCATCCTCCATCCATCATCCATCCATCCATCCATCCTCCATCCATCATCCATCTATCCATCCATCCTCCATCCATCATCCATCCATCCAGCCATCCTCCATCCATCATCCATCGATCCAACCAATCCATCCATCCTCCATCAATCACCAATCGATCAAACCAATCAATCCATCCTCCATCCATCATCCATCGATCCAACCAATCCATCCATCCTCCATCCATCATCCATCCATCATCCATCCATCCATCCTCCATCCATCATCCATCCATCCATCCATCCTCCATCCATCATCCATCCATCCATCCATCCTCCATCCATCATCCATCCATCCAGCCATCCTCCATCCATCATCCATCGATCCAACCAATCCATCCATCCTCCATCCTCCATCCATCATCCATCGTTCCAACCAATCCATCCATCCTCCATCCATCATCCATCGATCCAACCAATCCATCCATCCTCCATCCATCATCCATCCATCATCCATCATCCATCCTCCATCCTCCATCCATCCATCCATCCATCCATCCATCCATCCATCCATCCATCCTCCATCCAAAACCAAATTGTATTTATACCAGAGCATCATACGACTGATCATATTTACACCCTACACATCCTGATAGATAAACATGTCCCTTAAAATAATGCCAAAATATACACTTCCTTTATCGACTTCCAAAACAGCATTTGATTATTTTCTAGATAAATCCTGAGCCCCTGGTGGTAGTCTCCACAGGTTAAATGCCTGCTCTTCCCTCCCTCCTCCCTCTCTCCCCTCCCTCCTCCCTCTCTCCCCTCCCTCCTCCCTCCTCCATCTCTCACCTCCCTCCCCTCCTCCCTCTCTCCCCTCCCTCCTCACTCTCCCCTCCCTCCCTCCTCCCTCCCTCTCTCCCCTCCCTCCCCTCCTCCATCTCTCCCCTCCCTCCTCCCTCCCTCTCTCCCCTTCCCCTCCCTCTCTCCCCTCCTCCCTCTCTCCCCTCCCTCCTCTCTCTCTCCCCTCCTTCCTCCCTCTCTCCCCTCCCTCCCTCCTCCCTCTGTCCCCTCCCTCCTCCCTCTCTCCCCTCCCTACTCCCTCTCTCTCCTCCTCCATCTCTCACCTCCCTCCTCCTTCCCTCTCTCCCCCCTCTCCCTCTCTCCCCTCTCTCCTCCCTCTCCCCTCCCTCCTCTCTCCCTCTCTCCCCTCCCTCTCTCCCCTCCTCCATCTCTCTCTCCCCTCCTCACTCTCCCCTCCCTCTCTCCCCTCCTACCTCTCTCCCCTCCCTCCTCCCTCTCCGCAGAGGACCTATGCCTGCTGTCACCCACAGCAGAAGGCCTACAGCAGAGCCTGGACCTGCTAGAGCAGTACTGTCAGACCTGGGCCCTGGCAGTAAACCCCCACAGCACATGGCCTACAGCAGAGCCTGGACCTGCTAGAGCGGTACTTTCAGATCTGGGCCCTGGCAGTAAACCCCCACAGCACATGGCCTACAGCAGAGCCTGGACCTGCTAGAGCGGTACTGTCAGACCTGGGCCCTGGCAGTAAACCCCCACAGCACATGGCCTACAGCAGAGCCTGGACCTGCTAGAGCAGTACTGCCAGACCTGGGCCCTGGCAGTAAACCCCCAAAAAGACTAAAATAATGATTTTCCAGAGAAGATCCAGATCTCATTGAATTAGACCAAAGTTCTCAATTGGTACAAAATATATAGAGTACTGTACACACTACAATTACTGAGGTTTAAATATATAGAATACTGTACACACTACAATTACTTAGGTTTAAGATAAGCTCAACTGGACACCTTAATGATGCCGTGAACAAACTGAGAGAGAAAGCACGCAGGGCATTCTACGCTATTAAAAAAACGAATTTAAATACCTATACAATTCAGGCTAAAACGAATGGAATGTGTCATTGAACCAATTTCACTTTATGGCAGCGAGGTGTGGGGGTCCACTTACAAAACAAGATGTCACCCAATGGGACAAACACCCCATTGAAACCCTGCATGCATCCTGCATGCATCCTGCATGAGTTCTGTCAGATTCTCCTACATGTCCAGAGGAAAACTACAAACAATGCATGCTGGGAAGAATTAGGCCAATATCCACTACTAATAAAAACTAGAAATATGTGAAATATTATAGTGTGTACAGTACTCCTCCTCTCATGTCATTACCAAGCCCTGCAATGCCAAGAGCTGAGCAGAGAAAATAGTCCCCTCATGCAGCTGGTCCTGGGGATGAGTTCACAAACCTGTTCTACTAACACACTGAAGCCTCAGTCCCCTGATCCAGCTGGTCCTGAGTTCACAAACCTGTTCTACTAACACACTGAAGCATCAGCCCCCTCATCCAGCTGGTCCTGGGGATGAGTTCACAAACCTGTTCTACTAACACACTGAAGCATCAGCCCCCTCATCCAGCTGGTCCTGGGGCTGAGTTCACAAACCTGTTCTACTAACACACTGAAGCATCAGCCCCCTCATCCAGCTGGTCCTGGTCCTGAGTTCACTAACCTGTTCTACTAACACACTGAAGCATCAGCCCCCTCATCCAGCTGGTCCTGGGGATGAGTTCACAAACCTGTTCTACTAACACACTGAAGCATCAGCCCCCTCATCCAGCTGGTCCTGGGGCTGAGTTCACAAACCTGTTCTACTAACACACTGAAGCATCAGCCCCCTCATCCAGCTGGTCCTGGGGATGAGTTCACAAACCTGTTCTACTAACACACTGAAGCCTCAGTCCCCTCTTCCAGCTGGTCCTGAGTTCACTAACCTGTTCTACTAACACACTGAAGCCTCAGACCCCTCATCCAGCTGGTCCTGGGGCTGAGTTCACAAACCTGTTCTACTAACACACTGAAGCATCAGCCCCCTCATCCAGCTGGTCCTGGGGATGAGTTCACAAACCTGTTCTACTAACACACTGAAGCCTCAGTCCCCTCTTCCAGCTGGTCCTGAGTTCACAAACCTGTTCTCCAAACACACTGAAGCCTCAGTCCCCTGATCCAGCTGGTCCTGAGTTCACAAACCTGTTCTACTAACACCCTGAAGCCTCAGTCCCCTCATCCAGCTGGTCCTGGAGCTGAGTTCACTAACCTGTTCTACTAACACACTGAAGCCTCAGTCCCCTCATCCAGCTGGTCCTGGTCCTGAGTTCACAAACCTGTTCTACTAACACACTGAAGCCTCAGTCCCCTGATCCAGCTGGTCCTGAGTTCACAAACCTGTTCTACTAACACACTGAAGCCTCAGACAAGACAAGAAGGGTCTTCTATGCCATCACAAGGAACATAAAATTCAACATACCAATTAGGATCTGGCTAAAAATACTTGAATCAGTCATAGAACCCATTGATCTTTATGGTTGTGAGGTCTGGGGTCCGCTCACCAACCAAGACTTCACAAAATGGGACAAACACCAAATTGAGACTCAGCACGCAGAATTCTGCAAATATATCCTCTGTGTACAACATCAAATAATGCATGCAGAGCAGAATTAGGCCGATACCCCCTAATTATCAAAATTATCAAAACCCAATTATTCCATAACATCACCTACAGAGAGATGAACGTGAAGAAGAGTCCCCTAAGCAAGCTGGGAGAGGGACAGAGAGAGAGAGAGAGAGAGAGGGAGAGAGAGAGAGTGAGAGAGAGAGAGAGAGAGTGAGAGAGAGAGAGAGAGAGAGAGAGAGAGAGAGAGAGAGAGAGAGAGAGAGAGAGAGAGAGAGAGAAAAAAAAGGTCAACATCAAATAATGCATGCAGAGCAGAATTACCCACTAATTATCAACATTTCAAGGTATGTAACCTTTATTTAACTAGTCAGGTTAAGAACAAGTTCTTATGTACATTGATGGCCGAACCGGGAAAACACTGGGCCGGTTGTGATACAGCCTGGATTCGAACCAGGGTCTGTAGTGATGCCTTAGACCGCTTCACCACTCAGGATAATGCAGGCAGAGCAGAAATATGACTTAACCTGCTAATTATCAAAATCCAGAAAAGAGCTGTTAAATTCTACAACCACCTAAAAGGAAGCGATTCCCAAACCTTCCATAACAAAGCCATCACCCAAGAGACAAACCTGGGGAAGAGTCCCCTGAGCAAACTGGTCCTGGGGCTCTGTTCACAAACACAAACACACCCTACAGAGCCCCAGGACAGCAACACAATTAGACCCAACACAATCATGCGAAAATATTATTACTTGACTCATTGGAAAGAATTTACAAAAGGAACAGAGCAAACCAATGCTATTTGGCCCTAAACAGAGAGTACACAGTGGCAGAATACCTGACCACTGTGACTGACCCAAACTAAAGGAAAGCTTTGACTATGTACAGACTCAGTGAGCATAGCCTTGCTATTGAGACAGGCCGCCGTAGGCCGACATGGCTCTCAAGAGAAGACAGGCTATGTGCTCACTGCCCACAAAATGAGGTGGAAACTGAGCTGCACTTCCCAACCTCCTGCCAAATGTAGAACCATGTTAGAGACAAAAAAATGTATCTCAGACCCACAAAGAATTCCAAAACAAATCCAATTTCGGTGAACTCCAACATCTATTGGGTGAAATATCACAGTGTTCAAACACGTTGACCTGTTGCCACAAGAAAAGGGCAACCAGTGAAGAACAAACACCATTGTAAATACAACCGATATTTATGTGATTTATTTTCCCAGTTTTGTACTTTAACTATTTGCACATTGTTACACAAACTGTATATAGACATAATATGACATTTGAAATGTGTTGAATATTTTGGGAACTTCTGTGAGTGAAATGTTTTCTGTTTTATTGTTTATTTCACTTCTGTTTATTCTACTTGCTTTGACAATGTAAACATACGTTTCCCATGCCAACAAAGCCCTTAAAATGAAATTGAATTGAGATACAGACAGATACAGAGAGACAAAGCGAGAGAGACAGAGAGAGAGAGAAATAGACAGAGAGAGACAGAAAGAGAGAGAGATAGACAGAGAGACAGAAAGGGAGACAGAGAGACTTAAAGAGACAGAGAGACTGAAAGAGACAGAGGTAGACAGAGAGCAAGACAGAGAGAGAGACAGGCAGAGAGAGAGATAGAGAGACAGAAAGGGAGACAGAGAGAGAGAGAGAGAGGGAGAGAGAGAGACAGAAAGGGAGACAGAGAGAGAGAGAGAGAGAGAGAGACTGAAATAGCGATAGACAGAGAAAGACAGAGAGAGAGAGAGAGAGAGGCTCTGCATGGAGAGCGATCTCTATTTCAAATGGTACCCTATTTTTATTTAGTCCACTAGTGATGACCTCGGCCCATAGGGCTGTAGAGCACTATGTAGGAAACAGGAGGCCGTCTGGGATTCAGCCCCACATCAAACCTGCCATGAAAGGACGCTACAATACTGGCTAGGACACTACAGAGAGAGACAGAGAGAGACAGAGGCAGAGAGACAGAGAGACAGAGAGACAGGGAGAGACAGAGAGAGACAGATAGAGACAGAGAGAGAGAGAGAGACAGGGAGAGACAGAGAGAGACAGAGAGAGACAGAGAGACAGAGAGAGACAGAGACAGAGAGAGACAGATAGAGACAGAGAGAGACAGAGAGAGACAGAGAGAGAGAGAGAGAGAGAGAGAGAGAGAGAGAGAGAGAGAGACAAAGAGAGTGAATGCTGCCATACTGGTTAGGACACCACAGATGCCTCTCCAGAAAGCGTTTAGGTCAAGAAATAGGCCTTGTGTCTGTCTGTGTGGCTGGCTGCCTGTCTGTGTGGCTGTCTGTCTGTCTGTGTGGCTGTATGTCTGTCTGTGTGGCTGGCTGCCTGTCTGTGTGGCTGTCTGTCTGTCTGTGTGGCTGTCTGTCTGTCTGTGTGGCTGGCTGCCTGTCTGTGTGGCTGTCTGTCTCGCTGTTTCACTCACACACATAAAGGTCAGGAACGTGGCATTCTGATTGGTTGATTGGACACTGGCCTGTGACAGCCTTGACTGTCAGTTATTTACTCTGAGTGTGTGTGTGTGTGCTGTTTACCGTCCGTTACGTTGTTGTTTGGCATATGGTGTTTGGCTGTTTACCGTCCGTTACGTTGTTGTTTGGCATATGGTGTTTGGCTGTTTACCGTCCGTTACGTTGTTGTTTGGCATATGGTGTTTGGTTGTTTACCGTCTGTTAAGTTGTTGTTTGGCATATGGTGTTTGGCTGTTTACCGTCCGTTACGTTGTTGTTTGGCATATGGTGTTTGGCTGTTTACCGTCCGTTACGTTGTTGATTGGCATATGGTGTTTGGCTGTTTACCGTCTGTTACGTTGTTGTTTGGCATATGGTGTTTGGTTGTTTATCCGTTTCGTTGTTGTTTGGCATATGGTGTTTGGTTGTTTATCCGTTACGTTGTTGTTTGGCATATGGTGTTTGGCTGTTTACCGTCCGTTACGTTGTTGATTGGCATATGGTGTTTGGCTGTTTACCGTCTGTTACGTTGTTGTTTGGCATATGGTGTTTGGTTGTTTATCCGTTACGTTGTTGTTTGGCATATGGTGTTTGGTTGTTTACCGTCCGTTACGTTGTTGTTTGGCATATGGTGTTTGGCTGTTTACCGTCCGTTACGATGTTGATTGGCATATGGTGTTTGGTTGTTTACCGTCTGCCACGTTGTTGTTTGGCATATGGTGTTTGGTTGTTTATCCTTTTCGTTGTTGTTTGGCATATGGTGTTTGGTTGTTTATCCGTTACGTTGTTGATTGGCATATGGTGTTTGGTTGTTTATCCGTTACGTTGTTGATTGGCATATGGTGTTTGGTTGTTTATCCGTTACGTTGTTGATTGGCATATGGTGTTTGGTTGTTTATCCGTCCGTTTCGTTGTTGATTGGCATATGGTGTTTGGTTGTTTATCCGTTACGTTGTTGTTTGGCATATGGTGTTTGGTTGTTTACAGTCCGCCACGTTGTTGTTTGGCATATGGTGTTTGGTTGTTTATCCGTTACGTTGTTGTTTGGCATATGGTGTTTGGTTGTTTACCGTCTGTTAAGTTGTTGTTTGGCATATGGTGTTTGGTTGTTTACCGTCTGTTAAGTTGTTGTTTGGCATATGGTGTTTGGCTGTTTACCGTCCGTTACGTTGTTGTTTGGCATATGGTGTTTGGCTGTTTACCGTCCGTTACGTTGTTGATTGGCATATGGTGTTTGGCTGTTTACCGTCTGTTACGTTGTTGTTTGGCATATGGTGTTTGGTTGTTTATCCGTTTCGTTGTTGTTTGGCATATGGTGTTTTGGTTGTTTATCCGTTACGTTGTTGTTTGGCATATGGTGTTTGGCTGTTTACCGTCCGTTACGTTGTTGATTGGCATATGGTGTTTGGCTGTTTACCGTCTGTTACGTTGTTGTTTGGCATATGGTGTTTGGTTGTTTATCCGTTTCGTTGTTGATTGGCATATGGTGTTTGGTTTTACAGTCCGCCACGTTGTTGTTTGGCATATGGTGTTTGGTTGTTTATCCGTTACGTTGTTGTTTGGCATATGGTGTTTGGTTGTTTACCGTCCGTTACGTTGTTGTTTGGCATATGGTGTTTGGCTGTTTACCGTCCGTTACGTTGTTGATTGGCATATGGTGTTTGGTTGTTTACCGTCTGCCACGTTGTTGTTTGGCATATGGTGTTTGGTTGTTTATCCTTTTCGTTGTTGTTTGGCATATGGTGTTTGGTTGTTTATTCGTTACGTTGTTGATTGGCATATGGTGTTTGGTTGTTTATCCGTTACGTTGTTGATTGGCATATGGTGTTTGGTTGTTTATCCGTTACGTTGTTGATTGGCATATGGTGTTTGGTTGTTTATCCGTCCGTTTCGTTGTTGATTGGCATATGGTGTTTGGTTGTTTATCCGTTACGTTGTTGTTTGGCATATGGTGTTTGGTTGTTTACAGTCCGCCACGTTGTTGTTTGGCATATGGTGTTTGGTTGTTTATCCGTTACGTTGTTGTTTGGCATATGGTGTTTGGTTGTTTACCGTCCGTTACGTTGTTGTTTGGCATATGGTGTTTGGTTGAATCCTTTGGACCAGTCACTGAGGTTCCTAGAGAGTTATCTCAGTACTCATAGAAGTAACGCAGCGCTTCTTCACCTTGTTCCTGATTCGCTCAACAACGTTGACGTATCAATCAAATTCATCAACATTGTGTATATATTTATCCGGGTACAGATGGATAAAATGGAGAGGGCAAAGGGGTTTGGATGATTAGGGGATGAGAAGACATCGTAAGAGGATGAGAGGCACATGATGTCAGAGTAAAGTATGACGAGCTATCAACACGGTCCCCATCCATGACTGAACTAACTGTGTGGTATTCCCAGTCACACTGACATGACATCTTAAGACCACTAGACCCACCACTAGACCCACCACTAGACCCACCACTAGACCCACCACTAGACCCACCAATAGACCCACCACTAGACCCATCACCACTAGACCCAACACCACTAGACCCACCACTAGACCCACCACTAGACCCACCACTAGACCCACCACCACTAGACCCACCACCACTAGACCCACCACTAGACCCACCACTAGACCCACCACTAGACCCACCACCACTAGACCCACCACCACTAGACCCACCACTAGACCCACCACTAGACCCACCACCACTAGACCCACCACCACTAGACCCACCACTAGACCCACCTCCACTAGACCCACCACGACTAGACCCACCACTAGACCCACTACTGGACCCACCACTAGACCCACCACTAGACCCACCACCACTAGACCCACCACTAGACACACCACTAGACCCACCACTAGACCCACCACCACTAGACCCACCACCACTAGACCCACCACTAGACCCACCACTAAACCCACCAGTAGACCCACCACTAGACCCACCACTAGACCCACCACTAGACCCACCACCACTAGACCCACCACTAGACCCACCACTAGACCCACCACTCGACCCACCACCACTAGACCCACCACCACTAGAACCACCACCAATAGAACCACCACTAGACCCACCAGTAGACCCACCACTAGACCCACCACAAGACCCACCACGAGACCCACCACCACTAGACCCACCACTAGACCCACCACTAGACCCACCACTAGACCCACCACCACTAGACTCACCACCACTAGACCCACCACCACTAGTCCCACCAGTAGACCCACCACTAGACCCACCACTAGACCCACCACTAGACCCACCACTAGACCCACCACCAATAGACCCACCACTAGACCCACCACTAGACCCACCAATAGACCCACCACTAGACCCATCACCACTAGACCCAACACCACTAGACCCACCACTAGACCCACCACTAGACCCACCACTAGACCCACCACCACTAGACCCACCACCACTAGACCCACCACTAGACCCACCACTAGACCCACCACTAGACCCACCACCACTAGACCCACCACCACTAGACCCACCACTAGACCCACCACTAGACCCACCACCACTAGACCCACCACCACTAGACCCACCACTAGACCCACCACCACTAGACCCACCACGACTAGACCCACCACTAGACCCACTACTGGACCCACCACTAGACCCACCACTAGACCCACCACCACTAGACCCACCACTACACACACCACTAGACCAACCACTAGACCCACCACCACTAGACCCACCACCACTAGACCCACCACTAGACCCACCACTAAACCCACCAGTAGACCCACCACTAGACCCACCACTAGACCCACCACTAGACCCACCACCACTAGACCCACCACTAGACCCACCACTAGACCCACCACTCGACCCACCACCACTAGACCCACCACCACTAGAACCACCACCAATAGAACCACCACTAGACCCACCAGTAGACCCACCACTAGACCCACCACTAGACCCACCACTAGACCCACCACCACTAGACCCACCACTAGACCCACCACTAGACCCACCACTAGACCCACCACCACTAGAACCACCACTAGACCCACCACCACTAGAACCACCACTAGACCCACCAATAAACCCACCAGAAGACCCACCACTAGACCCACCTCTAGACCCACCCCTAGACCCACCACCACTAGACCCACCACTAGACCCACCACTAGACCCACCACTAGACCCACCACCACTAGACCCACTACTAGACCCAGTACTAGACCCACCACTAAACCCACCAGTAGACCCACCAGTAGACCCACCACTAGACCCACCACTAGACCCACCACTAGACCCACCACCACTAGACCCACCACTAGACCCACCACTACACCCACCACTAGACCCACCACCACTAGACTCACCACCACTAGACCCACCACCACTAGTCCCACCACTAGACCCACCACTAGACCCACCACCACTAGACCCACCACCACTAGACCCACATCTAGACCCACCACCACTAGACCCACCACTAGACCCACCACCACTAGACCCACCACTAGACCCACCACTAGACCCACCACTAGACCCACCACCACTAGACCCACCACCACTAGACCCACCAGTAGACCCACCACTAGACCCACCACTAGACCCACCACTAGACCCACCACCACTAGACCCACCACCACTAGACTCACCAGTAGACCCACCACTAGACCCACCACCACTAGACCCACCACCACTAGAACCACCACTAGACCCACCACCACTAGAACCACCACTAGACCCACCAATAAACCCACCAGAAGACCCACCACTAGACCCACCTCTAGACCCACCCCTAGACCCACCACCACTAGACCCACCACTAGACCCACCACTAGACCCACCACTAGACCCACCACCACTAGACCCACTACTAGACCCAGTACTAGACCCACCACTAGACCCACCACTAGACCCACCACTAGACCCACCACCACTAGACCCACTACTAGACCCAGTACTAGACCCATCACTAGACCCACCACTAGACCCACCTCTAGACCCACCCCTAGACCCACCACCACTAGACCCACCACTAGACCCACCACTAGACCCACCACCACTAGACCCACTACTAGACCCAGTACTAGACCCACCACTAGACCCACCACTAGACCCACCTCTAGACCCACCACTAGACCCACCACTAGACCAACCACTAGAACCACCACTAGACCCACCACCACTAGACCCACTACTAGACCCAGTACTAGACCCACCACTAGACCCACCACTAGACCCACCACTAGACCCACCACTAGACCCACCACTAGAACCACCACTAGACCCACCACTAGACCCACCACCACTAGACCCACCACTAGACCCACCACTAGACCACCACTAGACCCACCACCACTAGACCCACCACCACTAGACCCACCACTAGACCCACCACCACTAGACCCACCACCACTAGACCCACCACTAGACCCACCACTAGACCCACCACCACTAGACCCACCACTAGACCCACCACTAGACCCACCACCACTAGACCCACCACCACTAGACCCACCACTAGACCCACCACCACTAGACCCACCACCACTAGACCCACCACCACTAGACACCACTAGATCCACCACTAGACCCACCACTACACCCACCACTAGACCCACCACCACTAGACCCACCTCTCCTCTCCCCTCCTCTCCTCTCCTCTCCTCTCCTCTCCTCTCCTCTCCTCTCCTCTCCTCTCCTCTCCTCTCCTCTCCTCTCCTCCTACCATCCTGCTTTATCATCTTAATGATATTCAGAGTGGGAGATATAAGTGTTTGTCACAAATGGCAGACTATTACTTATGTAGTTCTTACATAGTGCACTTCTTACTGGCCCTAGTCAGAATTAGTGTACGTTAGAGGGAGTAGGGTACCATTTGGGAAGCATGCCCAGGTATCAGCTGCTAGTCATCAGAGACATGGAGGGATCCGGCAAGCACCTCTCCTAGCCTAGGAGCTTCTCAGACTACACCACAACACACACACACACACACACACACCACAGCATGCATACACACACACATACACGCGCCACAACACAGTCACAATCACATTCTCTGTCCCTGCAGCAATCAATGACACCTACCATCATTCTCTACCTCTCTCCCTCTCTCCTTGTTTTCCCTCCCTCTCTACCTCTCTCCCTCTCTCCTTGTTTCCCCTTTCTCCCTGTCTAGCTCTCTCCCTCTCTCCCTGTTTACCTCTCTCCCTCTCTCCCTCTCTCCTGCTCCCTCTCTGCCTTTCCCTCTCTTCCTCTCCCTCTCACTCCCCTCTCCCTCTCCCTCTCCCTCTCCCTCTCCCTCTCCCTCTCACTCTATTCCTCTCCCTCTCTTGTTCTCCCCCTCTCCCTCTCCTCTCCCTCTCTCCCCCTCTCTCCCTCTCCTCTCCCTCACTCCCTCTTCTCCAATCTGTATGGTTAGCGCTGAGAGAGAGGACCGGGTGAGCGAGTGAGCGAGTGTGTGTGTGTGTGTGTGTTCCCTTGGCAACGCATTGTGGCAGGGACAAATCACTCCTCTCTGTCAACGTGTGTCACCATCTTATCGGATATGTGTGTGTATATGTGTGTATGTGTGTGTGTGTGTGTGTGTCGGTGTGTGTGCATGTGACTGTGCGTCTGTTTGTGTGTGAGAGTGTGTGTGTGTGTGCCACTACCTAATCTCTTTCCTCTTGGCAACACAGAACTTCTGTTCGTGATGCAACACACCGGTGTCACTGCACACCGTGTTCCACTGCCAGATGTGTCCGTGCTCAACTTTACTCTCTACATTTGTCTGACTACTCTTTCATTCCTTCACTCTGAACAGATGGAGAAATGTCCCTTCATAAATCCCTGCTGTGTGTACTGCCATGTCCAGATGGAGAAATGTCCCTTCATAAATCCCTGCTGTGTGTACTGCCATGTCCAGATGGAGAGAATCCCTGCTGTGTGTACTGCCATGTCCAGATGGAGAGAATCACTGCTGTGTGTACTGCCATGTCCAGATGGAGAAATGGCCCTTCATAAATCCCTGCTGTGTGTACTGCCATGTCCAGATGGAGAAATGTCCCTTCATAAATCCCTGCTGTGTGTACTGCCATGTCCAGATGGAGAGAATCCCTGCTGTGTGTACTGCCATGTCCAGATGGAGAGAATCCTTGCTGTGTGTACTGCCATGTCCAGATGGAGAGAATCCCTGCTGTGTGTACTGCCATGTCCAGATGGACAAATGTCCCTTCATAAATCCCTGCTGTGTGTACTGCCATGTCCAGACGGAGAAAAATCCCTTCATAAATCACTGCAGTGTGTACTGCCATGTCCAGATGGAGAGAATCCCTGCTGTGTGTACTGCCATGTTCAGATGGAGAGAATCCCTGCTGTGTGTACTGCCATGTCCAGATGGAGAGAATCCCTGCTGTGAGTACTGCCTTGTCCAGATGGAGAGAATCACTGCTGTGTGTACTGCCCTGTCCAGATGGAGAGAATCACTGCTGTGTGTACTGCCATGTCCAGATGGAGAGAATCCCTGTTGTGTGTACTGCCATGTCCAGATGGAGAGAATCCTTGCTGTGTGTACTGCTATGTCCAGATGGAGAGAATGCCTGTTGTGTGTACTGCCATGTCCAGATGGAGAGAATCCCTGCTGTGTGTACTGCCATGTCCAGATGGAGAGAATCCCTGTTGTGTGTACTGCCATGTCCAGATGGAGAGAATCCTTGCTGTGTGTACTGCCATGTCCAGATGGAGAGAATCACTGCTGTGTGTACTGCCATGTCCAGATGGACAAATGTCCCTTCATAAATCACTGCTGTGTGTACTGCCATGTCCAGATGGAGAGAATCCCTGCTGTTTGTACTGCCATGTCCAGATGGAGAGTATCCCTGTTGTGTGTACTGCCATGTCCAGATGGAGAGAATCCTTGCTGTGTGTACTGCCATGTCCAGATGGAGAGAATCCCTGTTGTGTGTACTGCCATGTCCAGATGGAGAGAATCCCTGCTGTGTGTACTGCCATGTCCA
>NC_092153.1:5085196-5097696 GCF_045791955.1 Oncorhynchus clarkii lewisi
TTAACCGTTGTAAATCATTTTTTAAATCCTGGAACAGGTTTAATCTGTGTCAAGGTAAACAGGCCCATAGAGTGTAGGTAGAGATAACACATAGTTATTCAATCCATATACGAGATCAATGTTTAGTCTGTAGAAGTGTGGTACAGTAGAGGTGTGGTAGAGTAGAGGTGTGGTAGAGTAGATGTGTGGTAGAGTAGAGGTGTGGTAGAGTAGAGGTGTGGTAGAGTAGATGTGTGGTAGAGGTGTGGTAGAGGTGTGGTACAGTAGATGTGTGGTAGAGTAGAGGTGTGGTAGAGGTGTGGTACAGTAGATGTGTGGTAGAGTAGAGGTGTGGTAGAGTAGAGGTGTGGTAGAGTAGATGTGTGGTAGAGGTGTGGTAGAGTAGAGGTGTGGTAGAGTAGAGGTGTGGTAGAATAGAGGTGTGGTAGAGGTGTGGTACAGTAGAGGTGTGGTAGAATAGAGGTGTGGTAGAGGTGTGGTAGAGTAGATGTGTGGTAGAGTAGAGGTGTGGTAGAGGTGTGGTACAGTAGATGTGTGGTAGAGTAGAGGTGTGGTAGAGTAGAGGTGTGGTAGAGTAGATGTGTGGTAGAGGTGTGGTAGAGTAGAGGTGTGGTAGAGTAGAGGTGTGGTAGAATAGAGGTGTGGTAGAGGTGTGGTACAGTAGAGGTGTGGTAGAATAGAGGTGTGGTAGAGGTGTGGTAGAGTAGAGGTGTGGTAGAGTAGAGGTGTGGTAGAGGTGTGGTAGAGTAGAGGTGTGGTAGAGTAGAGGTGTGGTAGAGGTGTGGTAGAGTAGAGGTGTGGTAGAGTAGAGGTGTGGTAGAGTAGAGGTGTGGTACAGTAGAGGTGTGGTAGAGTAGATGTCTGGTACAGTAGAGGTGTGGTACAGTAGAGGTGTGGTAGAACAGAGCTGTCGTAGAGTAGAGGTGTGGTACAGTAGAGGTGTGGTAGAATAGAGGTGTGGTACAGTAGAGGTGTGGTAGAGTAGATGTCTGGTACAGTAGAGGTGTGGTACAGTAGAGGTGTGGTAGACTAGAGGTGTGGTATAGGTGTGGTAGAGTAGAGGTGTGGTAGAGTAGAGGTGTGGTACAGTAGAGGTGTGGTAGAATAGAGGTGTGGTAGAGGTGTGGTAGAGTAGAGGTGTGGTAGAGTAGAGGTGTGGTACAGTAGAGGTGTGGTAGAACAGAGGTGTGGTAGAGGTGTGGTACAGTAGAGGTGTGGTAGAGTAGATGTCTGGTACAGTAGAGGTGTGGTACAGTAGAGGTGTGGTACAGAGAGGTGTGGTAAAATAGAGGTGTGGTAGAGTAGAGGTGTGGTAGAGTAGAGGTGTGGTACAGTAGAGGTGTGGTAGAATAGAGGTGTGGTAGAGGTGTGGTACAGTAGAGGTGTGGTAGAGTAGATGTCTGGTACAGTAGAGGTGTGGTACAGTAGAGGTGTGGTAGAGTAGAGGTGTGGCAGAGGTGTGGTACAGTATAGTTGTGGTACAGTAGAGGTGTGGCAGAGTAGAGGTGTGGTACAGTAGAGGTGTGGTAGAGTAGAGGTGTAGTAGAGGTGGGGTACAGTATAGTTGTGGTAGAGTAGAGGTGTTGTAGAGTAGAGGTGTGGTAGAATAGAGGTGTGGTACAGTAGAGGTGTGGTAGAGTAGAGGTGTGGTAGAGGTGTGGTACAGTAGATGTGTGGTAGAGTAGAGGTGTGGTAGAGTAGATGTGTGGTAGAGGTGTGGTAGAGTAGAGGTGTGGTAGAGTAGAGGTGTGGTAGAATAGAGGTGTGGTAGAATAGAGGTGTGGTAGAATAGAGGTGTGGTACAGTAGAGGTGTGGTAGAGTAGAGGTGTGGTAGAGTAGAGGTGTGGTACAGTAGAGGTGTGGTAGAATAGAGGTGTGGTACAGTAGAGGTGTGGTAGAATAGAGGTGTGGTACAGTAGATGTCTGGTACAGTAGAGGTGTGGTAGAATAGAGGTGTGGTAGAGTAGAGGTGTGGTAGAGTAGAGGTGTGGTACAGTAGAGGTGTGGTACAGTAGAGGTGTGGTAGAATAGAGGTGTGGTAGAGTAGAGGTGTGGTAGAGTAGAGGTGTGGTAGAGGTGTGGTAGAGTAGAGGTGTGGTACAGTAGAGGTGTGGTAGAATAGAGGTGTGGTAGAGGTGTGGTAGAGTAGAGGTGTGGTAGAGTAGAGGTGTGGTACAGTAGAGGTGTGGTAGAATAGAGGTGTGGTACAGTAGATGTCTGGTACAGTAGAGGTGTGGTAGAATAGAGGTGTGGTAGAATAGAGGTGTGGTAGAGTAGATGTCTGGTACAGTAGAGGTGTGGTAGAATAGAGGTGTGGTAGAGGTGTGGTAGAACAGAGGTGTCGTAGAGTAGAGGTGTGGTACAGTAGAGGTGTGGTACAGTAGAGGTGTGGTAGAATAGAGGTGTGGTAGAGTAGAGGTGTGGTACAGTAGAGGTGTGGTAGAATAGAGGTGTGGTACAGTAGAGGTGTGGTACAGTAGAGGTGTGGTAGAATAGAGGTGTGGTATAATAGAGGTGTGGTAGAGTAGATGTCTGGTACAGTAGAGGTGTGGTAGAATAGAGGTGTGGTAGAGGTGTGGTAGAACAGAGGTGTCGTAGAGTAGAGGTGTGGTACAGTAGAGGTGTGGTAGAATAGAGGTGTGGTAGAATAGAGGTGTGGTACAGTAGAGGTGTGGTACAGTAGAGGTGTGGTAGAATAGAGGTGTGGTAGAGTAGAGGTGTGGTACAGTAGAGGTGTGGTAGAATAGAGGTGTGGTACAGTAGAGGTGTGGTAGAGTAGATGTCTGGTACAGTAGAGGTGTGGTACAGTAGAGGTGTGGTAGAACAGAGGTGTCGTAGAGTAGAGGTGTGGTACAGTAGAGGTGTGGTAGAATAGAGGTGTGGTAGAGTAGAGGTGTGGTAGAGTAGAGGTGTGGTACAGTAGAGGTGTGGTAGAATAGAGGTGTGGTATAGGTGCGGTACAGTAGAGGTGTGGTACAGTAGAGGTGTGGTACAGTAGAGGTGTGGTAGAATAGAGGTGTGGTACAGTAGAGGTGTGGTAGAGTAGATGTCTGGTACAGTAGAGGTGTCGTACAGTAGAGGTGTGGTAGACTAGAGGTGTGGTATAGGTGTGGTAGAGTAGAGGTGTGGTAGAGTAGAGGTGTGGTAGAATAGAGGTGTGGTATAGGTGTGGTACAGTAGAGGTGTGGTACAGTAGAGGTGTGGTACAGTAGAGGTGTGGTAGAATAGAGGTGTGGTAGAGTAGAGGTGTGGTACAGTAGAGGTGTGGTAGAGTAGATGTCTGGTACAGTAGAGGTGTGGTACAGTAGAGGTGTGGTAGAGTAGAGGTGTGGCAGAGGTGTGGTACAGTATAGTTGTGGTACAGTAGAGGTGTGGTAGAGTAGAGGTGTGGTACAGTAGAGGTGTGGTAGAGTAGAGGTGTAGTAGAGGTGTGGTACAGTATAGTTGTGGTAGAGTAGAGGTGTTGTAGAGTAGAGGTGTGGTAGAATAGAGGTGTGGTAGAGGTGTGGTACAGTAGAAGTGTGGTAGAGTAGAGGTGTGGTAGATGTGTGGTAGAGGTATGGTACAGTAGAGGTGTGGTAGAGTAGAGGTGTGGTAGAGTAGATGTGTGGTAGAGGTGTGGTACAGTAGAGGTGTGGTACAGTGGAGGTGATGTAGAGTAGAGTTGTGGTAGAGTAGAAATAAGACCATGCTCTTGAGAAGAAGTAAAATTGTCCTCTCTCATCTTAAATTGCTCTTCCTGTCACTGACTAATGCCAACCAACGTGTCACACCCTGATCTGTTTCTCCTGTCTTTCTGCTCGTCTCCCCCCCTCCAGGTGTCGTCCATCTTCCCCGTTATCCCCTGTGTATTTATACCTGTGTTCTCTGTCTGTTGCCAGTTCGTGTTGTTCGTAAAACCTAGCAACGTTTGTTCCCCTGCTCCTTCCTGTTTTCTAGTCCTTCCTGGTTTTGACTCTGCCTTCTCTGACCCTGAGACTGCCTGCCGTTCTGTACCTTGACCCCACCTGGCTGGATTATTGACCTCTGACCCTGAGACTGCCTGCCGTTCTGTACCTTGACCCCACAAGGCTTGATTATTGACCTCTGCCTGCCCTGACCCTGACACTTCCTGCCGTTCTGTACCTTGACCCCACCTGGCTGGATATTTATTTCACCTCTATATTTATTTCACCTTTATTTAACCTGGTTGGCTAGTTGAGAACAAGTTCTCATTTGTAACTGCGACCCAGATCAAGACAAAACCTTTGACACCGTCTGCAACTGGGTCATACCTGAAACCTGATACAAACCAGAAAGACAAGCATTTCCAAATCTGCAGGACAACAAAAACATATTTTCATCCCCAAAGGCTCTCAACCGCAACATGAAACATGTTGACTGCACAGTAATGATCTCTGTCAAGACCTGCTGGTTTATGGGCTTCACACGTCTAGTGTGGGTTCCAGCTGTTCCATTTCAGTTGTGTTTTAGAGGAGTATGTTTCAGCTGTTATATTTCAGTTGTGTTTTCTACAAGGACAAGTTCTGGCCTGGTTTAGATCTTATCTGTCGGAAAGATGTAAGTTTGTCTCTGTGAATGGTTTGTCCTCTGACTAATCAATTGTAAATGTCTATGTTCCTCAAGGTTCTGTTTCAGGACCACTATTGTTTTCACTATATATTTTACCTCTTGCGGATGTCATTAGGAAATATAATGTTAACTTTCACTGCTATGTGGACGACACAATAAGGAAGTGGGTGGCTGCAAATCTTCTACTTTTAAACTTTTAAACAAAACAGAGATGCTTGTTCTAGGTCTCAAGAAACAAAGAGATATTCTGTTGAATCTGACAATTAATCAATTCATCTTAATGGTTGTACAGCCGTCTCAAATAAAACTGTGAAGGACCTCGGCGTTACTCTGGACCCTGATCTCTCTTTTGACGAACATATCAAGACTGTTTCAAGGACAGCTTTTTTTATCCAAATAGCATTGCAAAAATCTGAAACTTTCTGTCCAACAATGATGCAGAAAAATGAATCCATGCTTTAGTCACTTCTAGATTAGACTACTGCAATGCTCTACTTTCAGGCTACCTGGATAAAGCACTAAATAAACTTCATTTAGAGCTAAACACGGCTGCTAGAATCTTGACTAGAACCAAAAGGGCTCTGGAGCAACAAACCACCCTTGCTGTCTCTGCCTGGCCGGTTCCCCTGTCTCCACTGGGATGCCTCTAACCCTATTACAGGGGCTGAGTCACTGGCTTACTGGGGCTCTCTCATACCGTCCCTAGGAGGGGTGCGTCACCTGAGTGGGTTGAGTCACTGATGTGGTCATCCTGTCTGGGTTGCCGCCCCCCCTTGGGTTGTGCCGTGGCGGAGATCTTTGTGGGCTATACTCGGCCTTGTCTCAGGATGGTAAGTTGGTGGTTGAAGATATCCCTCTAGTGGTGTGGGGGCTGTGCTTTGGCAAAGTGGGTGGGGTTGTATCCTGCCTGTTTGGCCCTTTCCGGGGATATCGTTGGATGGGGCCATAGTGTCTCCTGACCCCTCCTGGCTCAGCCTCCAGTATTTATACTGCAGTAGTTTATGTGTAGAGTATTTATCCTGTCTTATACGGTGTCCTGTGTGAATTTAAGTGTGCTCTCTCTAATTCTCTCTTTCTCTCTTTCTTTCTCTCTATCAGAGGACCTGAGCCCTAGGACCATGCCTCAGGACTACCTGGCATGAGGACTCCTTGCTGTCCCCAGTCCACCTGGCCGTGCTGCTGCTCCAGTTTCAACTGTTCTTCCTGCAGCTATGGAACCCTGATCTGTTCACTGTTCACGTGCTACCTGTCCCAGACCTGCTGTTTTCAACTCTCTAGAGACAGCAGGAGCGGTAGAGATACTCTTAATGATCGGCTATGAAAAGCCAACTGACATTTACTCCTGAGGTGCTGACCTGTTGCACCCTCTACAACCACTGTGATTATTATTATTTGACCATGCTGGTCATTTATGAACATTTGAACATCTTGGCCATGTTCTGTTATAATCTCCACCTGGTACAGCCAGAAGAGGACTGTCCACCCCTCATAACCTGGTTCCTCTCTAGGTTTATAATCTCCACCTGGCACAGCCAGAAGAGGACTGGTCACCCCTCATAGCCTGGTTCCTCTCTACCCGGCACAGCCAGAAGAGGACTGGCCACCCCTCATAGCCTGGTTCCTCTCTAGGTTTCTTCCTAGGTTTTAGCCTTTCTAGGTAGTTTTTCCTAGCCACCGTGGTTCTACACCTGCATTGCTTGCTGTTTGGGGTTTTAGGCTGGGTTTCTGTACAGCACTTTGTGACATCAGCTGATGTAAGAAGGGCTTTATAAATACATTTGTGTTTTAAAGGTGTGTGTGTGTTTCAGCTCCAGATTCTGCAGTCTATCTCATCCTGACTATAGGATCACCATCCTGCGTCCCAAACGCACCCTTTTCCCTTGTAGAGTGCACTGCTTTTGACCAGAGCCCCTTACTACATAGTACGTAGGGCATAGTGTTCCATTTTGGGACACGGACAGAGTCAGATTCAGCCCCTGTATACCCCCCCCCCCCCCTGCTAATCCAGGACAGGAGGAAAGAGCAGAGCCAGAGGAACGCAGGGTGTCAGCCTGACTGCCAGTGATTGTACTAATGATATGTACAACAGCCTCTGTCTGGACCGATCCACATCTACCCCCCCCCCCCCTCCCCCCAGTGATTGTACTAATGATATGTACAACAGCCTCTGTCTGGACTGATCCACATCTACCCCCCCCCCCCCCTCACACCCCCCCCCCCCCCCCCCCCACCCTGACACATATATGCTACTATAAACCCAATACCATGGTGCCAACTGAGATCAAGACTCGCACACTCAACACTGACAACACACACACACACACACACTCAACACTGACAACACACACGCACACACAAGACACACACACATTCACACACACACATTCACACAATTAAACACATATCAAGTAGCCAAGATACAGAATAAATAGTGCACATACACACACACACACACACACTCACAGAGACAAGACTCACACACACAACACACACAAGTCACACAAGACACAAACACGCGCACAAGACAAACACACACACACGCTCTTACACTTACACTCACACATGCACACACAAGACACACACACACAAGCCACACACACACACTCAGGTACACCCACCGATACACAAGGGGTCCAACAAGGCAGAAGGTCATACACAGGGGGTTCAACAAGGCAGAAGGTCACACACAGGGGGTCCAACAAGGCCAACAGTACAGGCAGGGGCAGGCAGAAGGTCATACACAGGGGGTCCAACAAGGCCAACAGTACAGTCAGGGGCAGGCAGAAGGTCATACACAGGGGGTCCAACAAGGCAGAAGGTCATACACAGGGGGTCCAACAAGGCAGAAGGTCATACACAGGGGGTCCAACAAGGCCAACAGTACAGTCAGGGGCAGGCAGAAGGTCATACACAGGGGGTCCAACAAGGCCAACAGTACAGGCAGGGAACTAGGCTAGTAACATCGTCCGGGAGATCAGGCAAGAGGTAGATAACAGGAAATATGATAGACTAAGGTACAGGCAGGGAATAGGCAGAAGTCATCGTTAGTGAGGCAGGCGAAAACGATCGTACACAGGAGGACCACTACGGAAACCCCAGCGCTCCAAATAGAAGAGTTTCACAAAACAAACAATACCTCACAGTGATGGAGGTGCAAAGAACTGAGCTAAATTGTGTGTGATAATCACATACAGGTGTTGTGAACAGGTGATCAGAATTCAGGTGATTGGGATCTGGAGTGTGAGCTGGACAGTGGGTCTGGAGAGTGAGCTGCGTTCAGGGGACCTATGTGTTTGAGAGTGTGAGCTGGACAGTGGGCCTGGAGAGTGAGCTGCGTTCAGGGGACCTATGTGTTTGAGAGTGTGAGCTGGAAAGTGGGCCTGGAGAGTGAGCTGCGTTCAGGGGACCTATGTGTTTGAGAGTGTGAGCTGGACAGTGGGCCTGGAGAGTGAGCTGCGTTCAGGGGACCTATGTGTTTGAGAGTGTGAGTTGGAAAGTGAGCCTGGAGAGTGAGCTGCGTTCAGGGTACCTACGTGTTTGAGAGTGTGAGTTGGAAGCAGACTCTATAAACCCTGACAAGTCCAAACAATTAACAGAGACAATTTATCTAGATAGGGAGAAATAAACATCATTATTTAAGAGAAGGAGGTGATTGAAAAGTCTGTTGAAGAAGGTGATGTAAAGGCAATTGACTTTGACCCAATGAATGGTACCATCCAATTAAAATGGGAATGTTTTTTGGTTTGAAAAGCAAATATATTTTAGAAGATTTCTCTAGGATTTATTTAGTCAGAATAAGACACATTTATTTTCCTTTATCACCTTTTTTAAATTTATTTACTACCACTTAATTTTAATTTAATTAATTTTAATTTATTTACCTTGGCAAGTCAAATTCTTATTCTTATTCAAATTCTTATTTTCAATGACAGCCTAGGAACAGTGGCAGAACAACAGATTTTTTTGTACCTTGTCAGCTCGGGGGTTTGAACTTGCAACCTTCTGGTTACTAGTCCAATGCTCTAACCACTAGACTACCCTGCCACCCCTGAAGTTAAGGACGTTCATTTCAAAACAGTGCAGGACATTTACCATGGAAATGATTTCTTAACAAGACAACGTAACTACAACACCTGCTGTTGTTAACAAGACAACGTAACTACAACACAACACCTGCTGTTGTTAACAAGACAACGTAACTACAACACAACACCTGCTGTTGTTAACAAGACAACGTAACTACCACACACCTGCTGTTGTTAACAAGACAACGTAACTACAACACCTGCTGTTGTTAACATGACAACGTAACTACAACACCTGCTGTTGTTAACAAGACAACGTAACTACCACACACCTGCTGTTGTTAACATGACAACGTAACTACAACACCTGCTGTTGTTAACAAGACAACGTAACTACCACAGACCTGCTGTTGTTAACAAGACAAAGTAACTACCACACACCACCTGCTGTTGTTAACATGACAACGTAGCTACAACACCTGCTGTTGTTAACAAGACAACGTAGCTACAACACCTGCTGTTGTTAACATGACAACGTAGCTACAACACCTGCTGTTGTTAACAAGACAACGTAACTACCACACACCTGCTGTTGTTAACAAGACAACGTAACTACAACACCTGCTGTTGTTAACATGACAACGTAGCTACAACACCTGCTGTTGTTAACATGACAACGTAACTACAACACCTGCTGTTGTTAACATGACAACGTAGCTACAACACACCTGCTGTTGTTAACATGACAACGTAACTACAACACCTGCTGTTGTTAACATGACAACGTAACTACCACACACCTGCTGTTGTTAACATGACAACGTAACTACAACACCTGCTGTTGTTAACAAGACAACGTAACTACCACAGACCTGCTGTTGTTAACAAGACAACGTAACTACAACACCTGCTGTTGTTAACATGACAACGTAGCTACAACACCTGCTGTTGTTAACATGACAACGTAACTACAACACCTGCTGTTGTTAACATGACAACGTAGCTACAACACCTGCTGTTGTTAACAAGACAACGTAGCTACAACACACCACCTGCTGTTGTTAACAAGACAACGTAACTACACCACACCACCTGCTGTTGTTAGCATGACAACGTAACTACAACACCTGCTGTTGTTAACAAGACAACGTAGCTACAACACCTGCTGTTGTTAACAAGACAACGTAACTACACCACACCACCTGCTGTTGTTAGCATGACAACGTAACTACAACACCTGCTGTTGTTAACATGACAACGTAACTACAACACCTGCTGTTGTTAACATGACAACGTAGCTACAACACCTGCTGTTGTTAACATGACAACGTAACTACAACACCTGCTGTTGTTAACATGACAACGTAACTACAACACCTGCTGTTGTTAACATGACAACGTAGCTACAACACACCTGCTGTTGTTAACAAGACAACGTAGCTACAACACACCACCTGCTGTTGTTAACATGACAACGGCTCCTGTTGTTATTTCACTAGCAAGAGAGCAATCAAGGGTAACTAGAGAGCTACACACACACACACACACACACACACACACACACACACACACACACACATACACACACACACACACACACACACACACACACACACACACACACACACACACACTAGCAAGAGAGCAGGGAGCCTACTTATTGTCTTTGTCTCAAAGTCCAATGGCCCAGTTGTGCTGCACTCTAAACAAGTCCCCCGAGTTTCGGTAATGGGAGAGATGCCACCCCTCTTTCCAAAGCAACTGTTGTTTACCCTCAGCGAGAACGACGGCCACATGCAGGAGCCTGACAATGTGTACGTGTAAATCAACTCCCCTGCCTGTTCTGCATCAATTATGAATTGGGCATAATTGCAGTGGGATTCACTGAAGTCAATTCATTTTGACTGAATGCAATATAAATATATTTCTAGCAGCTGCAGGAGGAGAGGATAAGAGGTATCGCGGGGAGAACAGGAGAGATGGTGTGTGTGTGTGTGTGTGTGTGTGTGTGTGTGTGGGTGTGTGTGTGTGTGTGTTGATGTATGCCCAGGCTGTGTGTGTGTGTGTTTGTGTTTTTTGTATGCCCATGCATGTGTGTGTGTGTGTGTGTGTGTGTGTGTGTGTGTGTGTGTGTGTGTGTGTGTGTGTGTGTGTGTGTGTGTGTGTGTGTGTGTGTGTGTGTGTTTGTATGTGTGTAAAACAAAGGGAACGGATGATGACTTCCTGTGTCCCCCAGCTAGTCTTCCCTCTAACCAGCGGTATCCAGATTACTTCCTGTGTCCCCCAGCTAGTCTTCCCTCTAACCAGCGGTATCCAGATGACTTCCTGTGTCCCCCAGCTAGTCTTCCCTCTAACCAGCGGTATCCAGATTACTTCCTGTGTCCCCCAGCTAGTCTTCCCTCTAACCAGCGGTATCCAGATGACTTCCTGTGTCCCCCAGCTAGTCTTCCCTCTAACCAGCGGTATCCAGATGACTTCCTGTGTCCCCCAGCTAGTCTTCCCTCTAACCAGCGGTATCCAGATTACTTCCTGTGTCCCCCAGCTAGTCTTCCCTCTAACCAGCGGTATCCAGATTACTTCCTGTGTCCCCCAGCTAGTCTTCCCTCTAACCAGCGGTATCCAGATGACTTCCTGTGTTCCCCAGCTAGTCTTCCCTCTAACCAGCGGTATCGTGATGACTTCCTGTGTTCCCCAGCTAGTCTTCCCTCTAACCAGCGGTATCCAGATTACTTCCTGTGTCCCCCAGCTAGTCTTCCCTCTAACCAGCGGTATCGTGATGACTTCCTGTGTTCCCCAGCTAGTCTTCCCTCTAACCAGCGGTATCCAGATGACTTCCTGTGTTCCCCAGCTAGTCTTCCCTCTAACCAGCGGTATCGTGATGACTTCCTGCGTTCCCCAGCTAGTCTTCCCTCTAACCAGCGGTATCCAGATGACTTCCTGTGTTCCCCAGCTAGTCTTCCCTCTAACCAGCGGTATCGTGATGACTTCCTGTGTTCCCCAGCTAGTCTTCCCTCTAACCAGCGGTATCCAGATTACTTCCTGTGTCCCCCAGCTAGTCTTCCCTCTAACCAGCGGTATCGTGATGACTTCCTGTGTTCCCCAGCTAGTCTTCCCTCTAACCAGCGGTATCCAGATGACTTCCTGTGTTCCCCAGCTAGTCTTCCCTCTAACCAGCGGTATCGTGATGACTTCCTGAGTTCCCCAGCTAGTCTTCCCTCTAACCAGCGGTATCCAGATGACTTCCTGTGTTCCCCAGCTAGTCTTCCCTCTAACCAGCGGTATCGTGATGACTTCCTGTGTTCCCCAGCTAGTCTTCCCTCTAACCAGCGGTATCGTCATCATCTCTGAGGACTTCCTGTGTTCTCCAGCTGGTCTTCCCTCTAACCAGCGGTATCGTGATGACTTCCTGTGTTCCCCAGCTAGTCTTCCCTCTAACCAGCGGTATCCAGATGACTTCCTGTGTTCCCCAGCTAGTCTTCCCTCTAACCAGCGGTATCCAGATTACTTCCTGTGTCCCCCAGCTAGTCTTCCCTCTAACCAGCGGTATCCAGATGACTTCCTGTGTTCCCCAGCTAGTCTTCCCTCTAACCAGAGGTATCCAGATGACTTCCTGTGTCCCCCAGCTAGTCTTCCCTCTAACCAGCGGTATCCAGATGACTTCCTGTGTTCCCCAGCTAGTCTTCCCTCTAACCAGCGGTATCGTGAGGACTTCCTGTGTTCCCCAGCTAGTCTTCCCTCTGACAAATTAAAAGACGTCTCTGGAAATTGTTTTATGGCTACTTTATTAATACTCTGACAGAGGGAATAGGAGGGTTTATAGATCAGTGTGTGTGTGTGTGTGTGTGTGTGTGTGTGTGTGTGTGTGTGTGTGTGTGTGTGTGTGTGTGTGTGTGTGTGTGTGT
>NC_092153.1:5102696-5105196 GCF_045791955.1 Oncorhynchus clarkii lewisi
TTGTAAACTGTAACAGCAGCAAAACGCTGCTGTGTTGTAAACTGATTGGCTTTCGGCAGCGCTCACCGATAACAACAACAAGAGGGACCCTGCTTGACAACCTCCACCTCCCCTCTCTCCTGTGAAGAGGGCCCTCTCAACACTTGGCAAATCTATTCAAAATGTGTTGAAAGGGGGGCCATTTTAAAACAGGTTCTAAACAGGGGTACCAGCCTTCTACCGCTGAGCACTCCTCACACCTCTGAACATTTTAACTCTTAAAATGCAGTTTTAGCAGCGAGGAGAGAGAAGAGGATTCGATGTGTCTCTCTGTTTCCTCCCCAAAAACCTTCTGAGAAACAGCGAGGAGAGAGAAGAGGATTCGATGTGTCTCTCTGTTTCCTCCCCAAAAACCTTCTGAGAAACAGCGAGGAGAGAGAAGAGGATTCGATGTGTCTCTCTGTTTCCTCCCCAAAAACCTTCTGAGAAGCAGCGAGGAGAGAGATTAGAATGAAATACTTGTTTTGATCCTCAGAATTTCAAATATATTTACGATGAATCGTCGAGCTAATAGAAATGATGTGAAGATAACGTAACGTAGTCGTGTGTGTGTGTGTGTGTGTGTTAGTGTGTGTGTTAGTGTGTGTGTGTGTGTGTGTGTGTGTGTGTGTGTGTGTGGGTGTGTGTGTGTGTGTGTGTGTGTGTGTGTGTGTGTGTGTGTGTGTGTGTGTGTGTGTGTGTGTGTGTGTGTGTGTGTGTGTGTGTGTGTGTGTGTTAGTGTGTGTGTGTACATACACATATAGTTGAAGTCAGAAGTTTACATACACTCAGGTTGGAGTCATTAAAACTAGTTTTTCAACCACTCCAGACATTTCTTGTTAACAAACTGTAGTTTCGGCAAGTCAGTTAGGACATCTACTTTGTGTCATTTTTCCAACAATTGTTCACAGACAGATTATTTCACTTTTTAATTCACAGTATCACAATTCCAGTGGGTCAGAAGTTTACATACACTAAGTTGACTGTGCCTTTAAACAACTTGTAAAAATCCAGAAAATGATGTGATGGCTTTAGAAGCTTCTGATAGGCTAATTGAAATCATTTGAGTCAATTGGAGGTGTACCTGTGGATGTATTTCAAGGCCTACCTTCAAACTCAGTGCCTCCTTGCTTGACATCATGGGAAAATCAAAAGAAATCAGCTAAGACCTCAGAGATAAAATTGTAGACCTCCACAAGTCTGGTTCATCCTTGGGAGCAATTTCCAAACACCTGAAGGTACCACGTTCATCTGTACAAACAATAGTGCGCAAGTATAAACACCATGGTACCACTCTGCCTTCATACCTCTCAGGAAGGAGACGCGTTCTGTCTCCTAGAGATGAACGTACTTTGGTGTGAAAAGTGCAAATCAATCCCAGAACAGCAGCAAAGGACCTTGTGAAGATGCTGGAGGAAACAGGTACAAAAGTATCTATTTCCACAGTAAAACGCGTCATATATCGACATAACCTGAAAGGCCGCTCAGCAAGGAAGAAGCCACTGCTCCAAAACCACCATAAAAAAGCCAGACTACGGTTTGCAACTGCACATGGGGACAAAGATCGTACTTTTTGGAGAAAATGTCCTCTGGTCTGATGAAACAAAAATATAACTGTTTGGCCATAATGACCATCGTTATGTTTGGAGGAAAAAGAGGGAGGCTTGCAAGCCGAAGAACACCATCCCAACCATGAAGCACGGGGGTGGCAGCATCATGTTGTGGGGGTGCTTTGCTGCAGGAGGGACTGGTGCAATTCACAAAATAGGTGGCATCACGAGGCAGGAAAAGTCTGTGGATATATTGCAGCAACATTTCAAGACATCAGTCAATATGTTCAATCTTGGTCACAAATGGACAATGACTCCACGCATACTTCCAAAGTTGGCTTAAGGACAACAAAGTCAAGGTATTGGAGTGGCCATAACAAAGCCCTGACCTCAATCCACACACAAACACACACACACACACACACACACACACACACACACACACACACACACACACACACACACACACACACACACACACACACACACACACACACGTGGCAAGGTTATAGGAGTGAGATCCACACTGTGTTTCAGGAAGCACTATGGGCCTCCTCTCTGAGGCCATCTGCTTCTCTCTCTCTCCCTGGACCTGTCTATACTCTGTTCTGAGGATACACTGCATCTCTCTCTCTCTCTGTCTGTCTCTCTCTCTCTATCTCTCTCTCTGTCTCTCTATCTCTCTGTCTCTCTCTCTCTCTATCTCTCTCTCTCTGTTTCTGTCTCTCTCTCTCTATCTCTCTGTTTCTGTCTGTCTGTCTGTCTGTCTGTCTGTCTGTCTGTCTGTCTGTCTCTCTCTCTCTCTCTCTCTCTCCTGTCTCTCTCTCTCTCCTGTCTCTCTCTCTCTCTCTGTCTGTCTCTCTCTCTCTATCTCTCTCTCTGTCTCTCTCTATCTATGTTTCTGTCTCTCTCTCTATCTCTCTGTTTCTGTC
>NC_092153.1:5110196-5117696 GCF_045791955.1 Oncorhynchus clarkii lewisi
ATTAGCTAGAAAACATGTTAACACAAGAATACAAATGAACCGAATATGAATTACCCAGAGACATTTATTTCTCGAAACAATGTTAATCATTTAGCAGACGCTCTTATCCAGTGTAGCCTTTTTCCAATATATATATTTGTTTCATACTGGTCCTCTGTGGGAATTGAACCCATGACCCTGGTGTGTCAAGCACCATACTCTACTAACTGAGCCTCATGGGACCACGAGACAGAAGTCACAGAACGGTGACAGAACGGTGGAACAACGGTGACAGAACAGTGGAACAACGGTGACAGAACAGTGGAACAACGGTGACAGAACAGTGGAACAACGGTGACAGAATGGTGGAACAACGGTGAAAGAACGGTGGAACAACGGTGACAGAACAGTGGAACAACGGTGACAGAACAGTGGAACAACGGTGACAGAACGGTGGAACAACGGTGACAGAACAGTGGAACAACGGTGACAGAACAGTGGAACAACGGTGACAGAACAGTGGAACAACGGTGACAGAACAGTGGAACAACGGTGACAGAACAGTGGAACAACGGTGACAGAACAGTGGAACAACGGTGACAGAATGGTGGAACATCGGTGAAAGAACGGTGGAACAACGGTGACAGAACAGTGGAACAACGGTGACAGAACGGTGGAACAACGGTGACAGAACAGTGGAACAACGGTGACAGAACAGTGGAACAACGGTGACAGAACAGTGGAACAACGGTGACAGAACAGTGGAACAACGGTGACAGAACAGTTTAACAACGGTGACAGAACAGTGGAACAACGGTGACAGAATGGTGGAACAACGGTGACAGAACAGTGGAACAACGGTGACAGAACAGTGGAACAACGGTGACAGAATGGTGGAAGGTACAACCTGAACCAAGTATTGAATTCCACCTAATGTTGTTATTCCCTAAATCCTCCCGTTGAGTGTTTCGTTGTCTAGGATCTGAGGACGGGAAAGAGGAAGGGTTGGGGTAACGTCCGTCCATGAAGCATAAATAACTCATGAACACCACCAGGTGTCTTATTGAACACCACCAGGTGTCTTAATGAACACCACCAGGTATCTTAATGAACACCAACAGGCGTCTTAATGAACACCACCAGGTGTCTTATTGAACACCACCAGGTGTCTTAATGAACACCACCAGGTGTCTTAATGAACACCACCAGGTGTCTTAATGAACACCACCAGGTATCTTAATGAACACCAACAGGCGTCTTAATGAACACCACCAGGTGTCTTATTGAACACCACCAGGTGTCTTAATGAACACCACCAGGTATCTTAATGAACACCAACAGGCGTCTTAATGAACACCACCAGGTGTCTTAATGAACACCACCAGGTGTCTTAATGAACACCACCAGGTGTCTTAATGAACACCACCAGGTATCTTAATGAACACCACCAGGTGTCATAATGAACACCACCAGGTGTCTTAATGAACACCACCAGGTCTTAATGAAACACCACCAGGTGTCTTTTTGAACACCACCAGGTGTCTTATTGAACACCACCAGGTGTCTTATAGAACACCACCATGTGTCTTAATGAACACCACCAGGTGTCTTAATGAACACCACCAGGTGTCTTATAGAACACCACCATGTGTCTTAATGAACACCACCATGTGTCTTAATGAACACCACCAGGTGTCTTATAGAACACCACCATGTGTCTTAATGAACACCACCAGGTGTCTTAATGAACACCACCAGGTGTCTTATTGAACACCACCAGGTGTCTTAATGAACACCACCAGGTGTCTTATAGAACACCACCAGGTGTCTTAATGAACACCACCAGGTCTTAATGAAACACCACCAGGTGTCTTATTGAACACCACCAGGTGTCTTAATGAACACCACCAGGTGTCTTAATGAACACCACCAGGTGTCTTAATGAACACCACCAGGTGTCTTATAGAACACCACCAGGTGTCTTAATGAACACCACCAGGTGTCTTAATGAACACCACCATGTGTCTTAATGAACACCACCAGGTGTCTTAATGAACACCACCAGGTGTCTTATAGAACACCACCATGTGTCTTATTGAACACCACCAGGTGTCTTAATGAACACCACCATGTGTCTTATTGAACACCACCAGGTGTCTTAATGAACACCACCAGGTGTCTTATAGAACACCACCATGTGTCTTAATGAACACCACCAGGTGTCTTAATGAACACCACCAGGTGTCTTACTGAACACCACCAGGTGTCTTAATGAACACCACCAGGTGTCTTAATGAACACCACCAGGTCTTAATGAAACACCACCAGGTGTCTTATTGAACACCACCAGGTGTCTTAATGAACACCACCAGGTGTCTTAATGAACACCACCAGGTGTCTTATAGAACACCACCAGGTGTCTTAATGAACACCACCAGGTCTTATCCCATGGATCAGATCAAAGAGACTGGCTCCTCTTAGATATTCATCAGTTCGCAACTGAACTTCCTGTTCTACATGTCCTGCCCTCTCTGTTTATTAATAACATCTCACTGAACTTCCTGTTCTAACATCCTCTATGTCCTGCCCTCTCTGTTTATTAATAACATCTCACTGGGCTTCCTGTTCTAACATCCTCTATGTCCTGCCCTCTCTGTTTATTACTAACATCTCACTGGACTTCCTGTTCTACATCCTCTATGTCCTGCCCTCTCTGTTTATTAATAACATCTGACTGGACTTCCTGTTCTAACATCCTCTATGTCCTGCCCTCTGACTTCCTGTTCTAACATCCTCTATGTCCTGCCCTCTGACTTCCTGTTCTAACATCCTCTATGTCCTGCCCTCTGACTTCCTGTTCTAACATCCTCTATGTCCTGCTCTCTCTGTTTATTAATAACATCTGACTGGGCTTCCTGTTCTAACATCCTCTATGTCCTGCCCTCTGACTTCCTGTTCTAACATCCTCTATGTCCTGCTCTCTCTGTTTATTAATAACATCTGACTGGACTTCCTGTTCTAACATCCTATATGTCCTGCCGTCTGACTTCCTGTTCTAACATCCTCTATGTCCTGCCCTCTGACTTCCTGTTCTACATCCTCTATGTCCTGCCCTCTCTGTTTATTAATAACATCTCACTGGACTTCCTGTTCTACATCCTCTATGTTCTGCACTCTCTGTTTATTAAAAACATCTCACTGGACTTCCTGTTCTACATCCTCTATGTCCTGCCCTCTGACTTCCTGTTCTAACATCCTCTATGTCCTGCCCTCTGACTTCCTGTTCTACATCCTCTATGTCCTGCCCTCTCTGTTTATTAATAACATCTCACTGGGCTTCCTGTTCTACATCCTCTATGTCCTGCCCTCTGACTTCCTGTTCTACATCCTCTATGTCCTGCCCTCTGACTTCCTGTTCTACATCCTCTATGTCCTGCCCTCTGACTTCCTGTTCTACATCCTCTATGTCCTGCCCTCTCTGTTTATAAATAACATCTCACTGGACTTCCTGTTCCAACATCCTCTATGTCCTGCCCTCTGACTTCCTGTTCTACATCCTCTATGTCCTGCCCTCTGACTTCCTGTTCTAACATCCTCTATGTCCTGCCCTCTCTGTTTATTATTATCATCTCACCAGGTCGTTGGGTATTAATGTCTAGAACAGACAGAGAACAAGGCCGTCACTGATTATTTTGGGGAAAAGGGAAATAAACGTTGGCTTGTCTGAGCGCCGGGCGAGGGGAGGTGAGGGGTCTGAGGCGAGGACCCCCCCCCCCCATCTATTTCATGAGTAGTCCCCCCCCCCAACCCCCCCACCCATTTCCTTCTCTCCTATTATCCATTCATGGAATGGGCCTGGAAGTCTAGTGATGCTTCCCAAATGGCACCCTATTCCCTATTTAGTGCACTACTTTAGACCAGGACCTGTGGGGGTTTGGTCAAAAGTAGTGCCCTACGAAACGAAATAGGGAACCCTTTGGGACACAAGCTCTGGCTCTGTGAAGGAGCCTTATTGTGTTCCCTCCTCTCCTCTCTGAGTCTCTGAGTTGGGCTCATTTCTGATCACAAAAGAGAGGCTCCCCACCAGAGAGAGAGACGGAGAGAGAGAGATGAAGAGGGGGAGAGGGGGAGAGAGAGAGAGAGAGAGAGAGAGAGAGAGAGACGAGAGAGGGGAGAGAGGGGGAGGGAGGGGGGAGGGATAAGATTGAGAGAGGGAGAGGAGAGATGGGGGAGAAATATAGATGCCCACAAAATGAGGTGGAAACTGAGCTGCATTTCCTAACCTCCTGCCAAATGTATGACCATATTAGAGACACATATTTCCCTCAGATTACACAGATCCACAAAGAATTTGAAAAGAAAATCTAATTTTGATAAACTCCCATATCTTTTGGGTGAAATTCCACAGTGTGCCATCACAGCAGCAAGGTTTGTAAGAGGTATGTAAGGGCTTGTAGTAAGTAAGCATTTCCCTGTAAGGTCTACATCTGTAGTAAACATTTCCCTGTAAGGTCTACATCTGTAGTAAACATTTCCCTGTAAGGTCCACATCTGTAGTAAACATTTCCCTGTAAGGTCTACATCTGTAGTAAACATTTCCCTGTAAGGTCTACATCTGTAGTAAACATTTCCCTGTAAGGTCTACATCTGTAGTAAACATTTCCCTGTAAGGTCTACATCTGTAGTAAACATTTCCCTGTAAGGTCTACATCTGTAGTAAACATTTCCCTGTAAGGTCTACATCTGTAGTAAACATTTCCCTGTAAGGTCTACATCTGTAGTAAACATTTCCCTGTAAGGTCTACATCTGTGGTAAGCATTTCCCTGTAAGGTCTACATCTGTTGTAAACGTTTCCCTGTAAGGTCTACATCTGTAGTAAACATTTCCCTGTAAGGTCTACATCTGTTGTATTCGACACATGTTACAAACAATATTGGATTTAATTTCATTTCATGTGTGACCTGTTGCCACAAGAAAAGGGCAACCTGTGAAGAACAAACACCGCTGTAAATACAACCCACTGTATATAGATAGACACAATATGACATTTGAAATGTCTTTATTCCTTTGGGAACTTCTGTGAGTGTAATGTTTACTGTTCGTTTTTATTGTTTATTTCCCTTTTGTTTATTATCTACTTCACTTGCTTTGGCAATGTTAGCAATGTTAGCAACGTTAGCCATGTTAGCAATGTTAGCAACGTTAGCCATGTTAGCAATGTTAGCCATGTTAGCAATGTTAGCAATGTTAGCAACGTTAGCAATGTTAGCAATGTTAGCCATGTTAGCAATGTTAGCCATGTTAGCAATGTTAGCCATGTTAGCAATGTTAGCCATGTTAGTAATGTTAGCCATGTTAGCAATGTTAGCAATGTTAGCAACGTTAACATATGTTTCCCTTGCAAATAAAGAACTTTGAATTGAATTGAATTTAAATGGAATTTAATTGAATTGAGAGGAGAAGGAAAGGGATATGGAAAGAGAGAGAGAGATGTAGAGATAGAGGGAGAGAGATATAGGGTCACATGACAGACATTGCTGGAGGGTATAAACATTAGAGAGGGAGAAGAGATGGAGGGAAGATGGAGGGAGGGAGGAGGAAGGGAGGATGGGAGCAGACAGTGAGCAGTGGGAGCTCATCCTTATGCCCCAATGTCTCCCTCTGTCTCCCTCTGTCTCCCCCTGTCTCCCTCTGTCTCACTCTGTCTCCCCCTGTCTCCCTATGTCTCCCTCTGTCTCCCTCTGTCTTCCTCTGTCTCCCCCTGTCTCCCTCTGTCTCCCCCTGTCTCCCCCTAGCTCCCTCTGTCACCCTCTGTCTCCCCTGTCTCCCTCTGTCTCCCTCTGTCTACCCCTGTCTCTCCCTCTGTCTCCCTCTGTCTCCCTCTGTCTCCCTATGTCTTCCTCTGTCTCCCCCTGTCTCCCTATGTATCCCCCTGTCTCCCCCTGGCTCCCTCTGTCACCCTCTGTCTCCCCTGTCTCCCTCTGTCTCCCTCTGTCTACCCCTGTCTCTCCCTCTGTCTCCCTCTGTCTCCCCTGTCTCCCTCTGTCTCCCTCTGTCTCCATCTGTCTCCCCCTGTCTCACTCTGTCTCCCCCTGTCTCCCTATGTCTCCCTCTGTCTCCCTCTGTCTCCCTCTGTCTCCCCCTGTCTCCCTCTGTCTCCCTCTGTCTCCCCCTGTCTCCCTCTGTCTCCCTCTGTCTCCCTATGTCTTCCTCTGTCTCCCCCTGTCTCCCTCTGTCTTCCTCTGTCTCCCCCTGTCTCCCTCTGTCTCCCTCTGTCTCCCTCTGTCTCCCCCTGTCTCCCTCTGTCTCCCTCTGTCTTCCTCTGTCTCCCCCTGTCTCCCTATGTCTCCCCCTGTCTCCCCCTAGCTCCCTCTGTCACCCTCTGTCTCCCCTGTCTCCCTCTGTCTCCCTCTGTCTACCCCTGTCTCTCCCTCTGTCTCCCTTTGTCTCCCTCTGTCTCCCTATGTCTTCCTCTGTCTCCCCCTGTCTCCCTATGTCTCCCCCTGTCTCCCCCTGGCTCCCTCTGTCACCCTCTGTCTCCCCTGTCTCCCTCTGTCTCCCTCTGTCTACCCCTGTCTCTCCCTCTGTCTCCCTCTGTCTCCCCTGTCTCCCTCTGTCTCCCCCTGTCTCTCCCTCTGTCTCCCTCTGTCTCCCTCTGACTCCCCCTGTCTCCTTCTGTCTCCCTCTGTCTCTCCCTGTCTCCCTCTGTCTCCCTCTGTCTCCCCCTGTCTCCCTATGTCTCCGTCTGTCTCCCTATGTCTCTCTCTGTATCCCTCTGTCTCCCTCTGTCTCTCCTTCTGTCTGCCTCTGTCTCCCTCTGTCTCCCTCTATCTCCCCCTGTTTCTCCCTATCTCCCCCTTTCTCCCTTCATCTCCCTATGTCTCGCCATGTCTCCCCCTGTCTCCCCCTGTCTCCCATGTCTCCCTCTGTCTCCCTCTGTCTCCCTATGTCTCCCTCTGTTTCCCTCTGTCTCCCTCTGTCTCCCCTGTCTCCCTCTGTCTCCATCTGTCTCCCCCTGTCTCTCCCTCTGTCTCCCTCTGTCTCCCTCTGTCTCTCCCTGACTCCTTCTGTCTCCCCCTGTCTCCCTATGTCTCCCTATGTCTCTCTCTGTCTCCCTCTGTCTCCCTCTGTCTCTCACTCTGTCTGCCTCTGTCTCCCTCTGTCTCCCTCTGTCTCCCCCTGTCTCCCTCTGTCTCCCTCTGTCTCCCTCTGTCTTCCTCTGTCTCCCCCTGTCTCCCTATGTCTCCCCCTGTCTCCCCCTGGCTCCCTCTGTCACCCTCTGTCTCCCCTGTCTCCCTCTGTCTCCCTCTGTCTACCCCTGTCTCTCCTTCTGTCTCCCTCTGTCTCCCCTGTCTCCCTCTGTCTCCCTCTGTCTCCCCCTGTCTCTCCCTCTGTCTCCCTCTGTCTCCCTCTGTCTCCACCTGTCTCCTTCTGTCTCCCCCTGTCTCCCTCTGTCTCCCTGTCTCCATCTGTCTCCCCCTGTCTCTCCCTCTGTCTCCCTCTGTCTCCCTCTGTCTCCC
>NC_092153.1:5125196-5140196 GCF_045791955.1 Oncorhynchus clarkii lewisi
CAGAGTGGGTTATAGAGGGAACAGGGTGGAGGGTTATAGAGGGAACAGGGTGGAGGGTTATAGAGGGAACAGAGTGGAGGGTTATAGAAGGAACAGGGTGGAGCAGGGTGGAGGGTGGAGGATTATAGAGGGAACAGGGTGGAGGGTGGAGGGTGGAGGATTATAGAGGGAACAGGGTAGAGGGTGAAGGGTTATAGAGGGAACAGGGTGGAGGGTGGAGGGTGGAGGATTATAGAGGGAACAGGGTGGAGGGTGAAGGGTTATAGAGGGAACAGGGTGGAGGGTGGAGGGTTATAGAGGGAACAGAGTGGAGGGTTATAGAGGGAACAGGGTGGAGCAGGGTGGAGGGTGGAGGGTTATAGTGTGAACAGGGTGGAAGGTGGAGGGTTATAGAGGGAACAGGGTGGAGGGTGGAGGGTTAGAGGAGGGGGGAGGGTGCAGGGAGCAGGGAGGAGGGTGGAGGGTGCAGGGTGGAGGGTGGAGGGTGCAGGGTGGAGGGTGGAGGGTGCAGGGTGGAGGGTGGAGGGTTATAGAGGAAGCAGGGTGGAGGGTGGAGGGTTATAGAGGGATTAGGGTGGAGGGTGGAGGGTTATAAAGGGAGCAGGGTGGAGGGTGGAGGGTGGAGGGTGGAGGGTTATAGAGGGAGCAGGGTGGAGTGTGGAGGGTTATAGAGGGAACAGGGTGGAGGGTTTTAAAGGGAACAGGGTGGAGGGTTATGGAGGGAGGAGGGTGGAGGGTGGAGGGTTATAGAGGGAGCAGGATGTAGGGTTATAGAGGGAGCAGAGTTGAGGGTGGAGGGTTATAGAGGGAACATGGTGGAGGGTTATAGAGGGAACAGAGTGGAGGGTTATAGAGGGAGCAAGGTGGAGGGTGGAGGATTATAGAGGGAACAGGGTGGAGGGTTATAGAGGGAGCAGAGTGGAGGGTTATAGAGGGAGCAGGGTGGAGGGTGGAGGGTTATAGAGGGAACAGGGTGGAGGGTTATAGAGGGAACAGGGTGGAGCAGGGTGGAGGGTGGAGGGTTATAGAGGGAACAGGGTGGAGGGTGGAGGGTTATAGAGGGAGCAGGGTGGAGGGTGGAGGGTTATAGAGGGAGCAGGATGGAGGGTTATAGAGGGAACAGGGTGGAGGGTTATAGAGGGAACAGAGTGGAGGGTGGAGGGTTATAGCGGGAACATGGTGGAGGGTTATAGAGGGAACAGGGTGGAGGGTTATAGAGGGAGCAGAGTGGAGGGTGGAGGGTTATAGAGGGAACATGGTGGAGGGTTATAGAGGGAACAGAGTGGAGGGTTATAGAGGGAGCAAGGTGGAGGGTGGAGGATTATAGAGGGAGCAGGGTGGAGGGTTATAGAGGGAGCAGAGTGGAGGGTGGAGGGTTATAGAGGGAACATGGTGGAGGGTTATAGAGGGAACAGGGTGGAGGGTTATAGAGGGAGCATGATGGAGGGTTATAGATGGAGCAGAGTGGAGGGTGGAGGGTTATAGAGGGAGCAGGGTGGAGGGTGGAGGGTTATAGAGGGAGCAGGATGGAGGGTTATAGAGGGAGCAGAGTGGAGGGTGGAGGGTTATAGAGGGAACAGGGTGGAGGGTTATAGAGGGAGCAGGGTGGAGGGTGGAGGGTTATAGAGGGAGCAGGGTGGAGGGTGGAGGGTTATAGAGGGAGCAGGATGGAGGGTTATAGAGGGAGCAGAGTGGAGGGTGGAGGGTTATAGAGGGAACAGGGTGGAGGGTTATAGAGGAGCAGGGTGGAGGGTTATAGATGGAACAGGGTGGAGGGTGGAGGGTTATAGAGGGAACAGGGTGGAGGGTGGAGGGTTCTAGAGGGAACAGAGTGGAGGGTTATAGAGGGAACAGGGTGGAGCAGGGTGGAGGGTGGAGGGTTATAGAGGGATCAGAGTGGAGGGTTATAGAGGGAACAGAGTGGAGGGTTATAGAGGGAACAGGGTGGAGCAGGGTGGAGGGTGGATGGTTATAGAGGGAACAGGGTGGAGGGTTATAGAGGGAACAGAGTGGAGGGTTATAGAGGGAACAGGGTGGAGGGTTATAGAGGGAACAGGGTGGAGGGTTATAGAGGGAACAGAGTGGAGGGTTATAGAAGGAACAGGGTGGAGCAGGGTGGAGGGTGGAGGTTTATAGAGGGAACAGGGTGGAGGGTGGAGGGTGGAGGATTATAGAGGGAACAGGGTGGAGGGTGAAGGGTTATAGAGGGAACAGGGTGGAGGGTGGTGGGTGGAGGATTATAGAGGGAACAGGGTGGAGGGTGAAGGGTTATAGAGGGAACAGGGTGGAGGGTGGAGGGTTATAGAGGGAACAGAGTGGAGGGTTATAGAGGGAACAGGGTGGAGCAGGGTGGAGGGTGGAGGGTTATAGTGTGAACAGGGTGGAAGGTGGAGGGTTATAGAGGGAACAGGGTGGAGGGTGGAGGGTTATAGAGGGAACAGGGTGGAGGGTTATAGAGGGAACAGGGTGGAGCAGGGTGGAGGGTGGAGGGTTATAGAGGGAGCAGGGTGGAGGGTGGAGGGTTATAGAGGGAACAGGGTGGAGGGTGGAGGGTTATAGAGGGAACAGGGTGGAGGGTTATAGAGGGAACAGGGTGGAGCAGGGTGGAGGGTGGAGGGTTATAGAGGGAGCAGCGTTGAGGGTGGAGGGTTATAGAGGGAACAGGGTGGAGGGTGAAGGGTTATAGAGGGAACAGGGTGGAGGGTGGAGGGTTATAGAGGGAACAGGGTGGAGGAGGGTTGTGACTGTGTGTTGTTACAACAGAACAGAGAGACGGAGGGAAAGCTTCGTATGCGTCTCTGTTTGTGGTATGAAGGTGATCGGCATGTTTTCTCTCCTTTAGTTGTTCAGGGGACATGCTGGTAGAAATGAGGTTGAACAGATTTCAGTTTTCCTGCATTAAAGTCACCGGCCAATAGGAGCGACTTTGATAAGCCTTTCTCTGTTTGCTTTAAGGCCCTGTGCAGCTCGTTGACTCCTCTCTTAGCGCCAGCATCGGTCTGTGGTGGTACATAGACAGACACAAAACATATAGACGAAACATCTCTTGCTAAATCATGTGTTTTTACAGCTTAGCATTAAGGTATCCTAACTCCGGCAACCAAAACCCGGAGATTTCCTTTAACATTAGAGATCACGCACCAGCTGCTGTTAACAAAGAGACCCTCCGCCTCAGGGGAGGCTTCCCCCAGACGCCGCCGTCGTGTGGGCGATAGTTTATGCAGCTCAGTGTTACATTAAAAATGTAGCATCATCTTTCATCACTACGGGGTCTACTACTGCAGCTCCATCTGTCATCACTACGGGGTCTACTACTGCAGATAGACTGTCATCACTACTGGGTCTACTACTGCAGCTCCATCTGTCATCACTACAGGGTCTACTACTGCAGCTCCATCTGTCATCAATACTGGATCTACTACTGCAGCTCCATCTGTCATCACTACTGGGGGTACTACTGCAGATAGACTGTCATCACTACTGGGTCTACTACTGCAGCTCCATCTGTCATCACTACTGGGGGTACTACTGCAGATAGACTGTCATCACTACTGGGTCTACTACTGCAGCTCCATCTGTCATCACTACTGGGGCTACTACTGCAGATAGACTGTCATCACTACTGGGTCTACTACTGCAGCTCCATCTGTCATCACTACTGGGTCTACTACTGCAGATACACTGTCATCACTACTGGGTCTACTACTGCAGCTCCATCTGTCATCACTACAGGGTCTACTACTACTACAGCTCCATCTGTCATCACTACGGGGTCTACTACTGCAGCTCCATCTGTCATCACTACTGGGTCTACTACTGCAGCTCCATCTGTCACCACTACAGGGTCCACTACTGCAGATAGACTGTCATCACTACTGGGTCTACTACTACAGCTCCATCTGTCATCACTACTGGGTCTACTACTGCAGATAGACTGTCATCACTACTGGGTCTACTACTGCAGCTCCATCTGTCATCACTACTGGGTCTACTACTACAGCTCCATCTGTCATCACCACTAGGTCTACTGCAGCTCCATCTATCATCACTACTGGGTCTACTACTACAGCTCCATCTGTCATCACTACTGGGTCTACTGCAGCTCCATCTATCATCACTACTGGGTCTACTACTACAGCTCCATCTGTCATCACTACTGGGTCTACTGCAGCTCCATCTGTCATCACTACTGGGTCTACTACTGCAGTTAGACTGTCATCACTACTGGGTCTACTACTGCAGCTCCATCTGTCATCACTACTGGGTCTACTACTGCAGCTCCATCTGTCATCACTACGGGGTCTACTACTGCAGATAGACTGTCATCACTACTGGGTCTACTACTACAGCTCCATCTGTCATCACTACTGGGTCTACTACTACAGCTCCATCTGTCATCACTACTGGGTCTACTACAGCTCCATCTGTTATCACTACAGGGTCTACTACTGCAGCTCCATCTGTCATCACTACTGGGTCTACTACTACAGCTCCATCTGTTATCACTACTGGGTCTACTACTACAGCTCCATCTGTTATCACTACTGGGTCTACTACTGCAGATAGACTGTCATCACTACTGGGTCTACTACTACAGCTCCATCTGTCATCACTACTGGGTCTACTACTGCAGCTCCATCTGTCATCACTACGGGGTCTACTACTGCAGCTCCATCTGTCATCACTACAGGGTCTACTACTACAGCTCCATCTGTTATCACTACTGGGTCTACTACTGCAGCTCCATCTGTCATCACTACTGGGTCTACTACTGCAGATAGACTGTCATCACTACGGGGTCTACTACTGCAGATAGACTGTCATCACTACTGGGACTACTACTGCAGATAGACTGTCATCACTACGGGGTCTACTACTGCAGATAGACTGTCATCACTACTGGGTCTACTGCAGCTCCATCTGTCATCACTACTGGGTCTACTACTGCAGCTCCATCTGTCATCACTACTGGGTCTACTACTGCAGCTCCATCTGTCATCACTACTGGGTCTACTACTGCAGATAGACTGTCATCACTACTGGGTCTACTACTACAGCTCCATCTGTCATCACTACAGGGTCTACTACTGCAGCTCCATCTGTCATCACTACTGGGTCTACTACTGCAGCTCCATCTGTCATCACTACTGGGGAGGAGTTTTGGCCTGCCTGGTGACATCATCAGGAGGTAAGTTAGTTAAACAGACCAATAGGAAAGAGAGGTCCAAATCTCTCTGCCAATTAGAAAATTGCTATTTGCTAAGAAGCTATTTTGGTTAATTTTTTTCACAATTTCAATTTAAAACAATCACAGTAAGTCACTTAATTGTTCCCCATAAAAGGTTTGATATAAATATTATAATGTTTAATATAATAAAGCTGGATTTTTAAACAACATATTTTCTGTGTTAAATACTCCTGCACACATCACCTCTATGACAGCTCCTTCCACTGTCCATTAATCACAGAGCCTAATCTGCACCTGGACTCTCTGCTGCAACACACACACACACACACACACTCACACACACACACACACACACACACACACACACACACACACACACACACGCATACGCATACACATGCACGCACGCACGCACACATGCACGCACACACACTCATACACACACACACACACACACAAGCAAAAACACACACACGTATTTAGACTTGCCATAACAAAGGGCTTCAATACTTATTAACATCTTCGGCTTTTTGTTTTTTGTATTAATTTGTTGGAAATTCTAAAAGCATAATTCCACTTTGGTATTAACTGACCCTGTATATAGTATGGTATTAACTGACTCTGTATATAGTATGGTATTAACTGACCCTGTATATAGTATGGTATTAACTGACCCTGTATATAGTATGGTATTAACTGACCCTGTATATAGTATGGTATTAACTGACTCTTTATATAGTATGGTATTAACTGTCCCTGTATATAGTATGGTATTAACTGACCCTGTATATAGTATGGTATTAACTGACCCTGTATATAGTATTAACTAACCCTGTATATAGTATGGTATTAACTGACCCTGTATATAGTATGGTACTAACTGACTCTTTATATAGTATGGTATTAACTGTCCCTGTATATAGTATGGTATTAACTGTCCCTGTATATAGTATGGTATTAACTGACCCTGTATATAGTATGGTATTAACTGACCCTGTATATAGTATGGTATTAACTGACCCTGTATATAGTATGGTATTAACTGACCCTGTATATAGTATGGTATTAACTGACCCTGTATATAGTATGGTATTAACTGACCCTGTATATAGTATTAACTGACCCTGTATATAGTATGGTATTAACTGTCCCTGTATATAGTATGGTATTAACTGACCCTGTATATAGTATGGTATTAACTGACCCTGTATATAGTATGGTATTAACTGACTCTTTATATAGTATGGTATTAACTGTCCCTGTATATAGTATGGTATTAACTGACCCTGTATATAGTATGGTATTAACTGACCCTGTATATAGTATTAACTAACCCTGTATATAGTATGGTATTAACTGACCCTGTATATAGTATGGTACTAACTGACTCTTTATATAGTATGGTATTAACTGTCCCTGTATATAGTATGGTATTAACTGTCCCTGTATATAGTATGGTATTAACTGACCCTGTATATAGTATGGTATTAACTGACCCTGTATATAGTATGGTATTAACTGACCCTGTATATAGTATGGTATTAACTGACCCTGTATATAGTATGGTATTAACTGACCCTGTATATAGTATGGTATTAACTGACCCTGTATATAGTATTAACTGACCCTGTATATAGTATGGTATTAACTGTCCCTGTATATAGTATGGTATTAACTGACCCTGTATATAGTATGGTATTAACTGTCCCTGTATATAGTATGGTATTAACTGACCCTGTATATAGTATGGTACTAACTGACCCTGTATATAGTATGGTATTAACTGACCCTGTATATAGTATGGTATTAACTGACCCTGTATATAGTATGGTATTAACTGTCCCTGTATATAGTATGGTATTAACTGACCCTGTATATAGTATGGTATTAACTAACCCTGTATATAGTATGGTATTAACTGACCCTGTATATAGTATGGTACTAACTGACCCTGTATATAGTATGGTATTAACTGACCCTGTATATAGTATGGTATTAACTGACCCTGTATATAGTATGGTATTAACTGTCCCTGTATATAGTATGGTACTAACTGACCCTGTATATAGTATGGTATTAACTGTCCCTGTATATAGTATTAACTAACCCTGTATATAGTATGGTATTAACTGTCCCTGTATATAGTATGGTACTAACTGACCCTGTATATAGTATGGTATTAACTGTCCCTGTATATAGTATGGTATTAACTGACCCTGTATATAGTATGGTATTAACTGACCCTGTATATAGTATGGTATTAACTGACCCTGTATATAGTATGGTATTAACTGACCCTGTATATAGTATGGTATTAACTGACCCTGTATATAGTATGGTATTAACTGACCCTGTATATAGTATGGTACTAACTGACCCTGTATATAGTATGGTACTAACTGACCCTGTATATAGTATGGTATTAACTGACCCTGTATATAGTATGGTACTAACTGACCCTGTATATAGTATGGTATTAACTGACCCTGTATATAGTATGGTATTAACTGACCCTGTATATAGTATGGTATTAACTAACCCTGTATATAGTATGGTATTAACTGACCCTGTATATAGTATGGTATTAACTGACTCTGTATATAGTATGGTATTAACTGACCCTGTATATAGTATGGTATTAACTGACCCTGTATATAGTATGGTATTAACTGACCCTGTATATAGTATGGTATTAACTGTCCCTGTATATAGTATGGTACTAACTGACCCTGTATATAGTATGGTATTAACTGTCCCTGTATATAGTATTAACTAACCCTGTATATAGTATGGTATTAACTGTCCCTGTATATAGTATGGTACTAACTGACCCTGTATATAGTATGGTATTAACTGTCCCTGTATATAGTATGGTATTAACTGACCCTGTATATAGTATGGTATTAACTGACCCTGTATATAGTATGGTATTAACTGACCCTGTATATAGTATGGTATTAACTGACCCTGTATATAGTATGGTATTAACTGACCCTGTATATAGTATGGTATTAACTGACCCTGTATATAGTATGGTACTAACTGACCCTGTATATAGTATGGTACTAACTGACCCTGTATATAGTATGGTATTAACTGACCCTGTATATAGTATGGTACTAACTGACCCTGTATATAGTATGGTATTAACTGACCCTGTATATAGTATGGTATTAACTGACCCTGTATATAGTATGGTATTAACTAACCCTGTATATAGTATGGTATTAACTGACCCTGTATATAGTATGGTATTAACTGACTCTGTATATAGTATGGTATTAACTGACCCTGTATATAGTATGGTATTAACTGACCCTGTATATAGTATGGTATTAACTGACTCTGTATATAGTATGGTATTAACTGACCCTGTATATAGTATGGTATTAACTGACCCTGTATATAGTATGGTATTAACTGACCCTGTATATAGTATGGTATTAACTGACCCTGTATATAGTATGGTATTAACTGACCCTGTATATAGTATGGTATTAACTGACCCTGTATATAGTATGGTATTAACTGACCCTGTATATAGTATGGTATTAACTGACCCTGTATATAGTATGGTATTAACTGACCCTGTATATAGTATGGTACTAACTGACCCTGTATATAGTATGGTATTAACTGACCCTGTATATAGTATGGTACTAACTGACCCTGTATATAGTATGGTATTAACTGACCCTGTATATAGTATGGTATTAACTGACCCTGTATATAGTATGGTATTAACTGACCCTGTATATAGTATGGTATTAACTGACCCTGTATATAGTATGGTATTAACTGACCCTGTATATAGCATGGTATTAACTGACCCTGTATATAGTATGGTATTAACTGACCCTGTATATAGTATGGTATTAACTGACCCTGTATATAGTATGGTATTAACTGACCCTGTATATAGTATGGTATTAACTGACCCTGTATATAGTATGGTATTAACTGACCCTGTATATAGTATGGTATTAACTGACCCTGTATATAGTATGGTACTAACTGACCCTGTATATAGTATGGTATTAACTGACCCTGTATATAGTATGGTACTAACTGACCCTGTATATAGTATGGTATTAACTGACCCTGTATATAGTATGGTATTAACTGACTCTGTATATAGTATGGTATTAACTGTCCCTGTATATAGTATGGTATTAACTGACCCTGTATATAGTATGGTATTAACTGACCCTGTATATAGTATGGTATTAACTGACCCTGTATATAGTATGGTATTAACTGACCCTGTATATAGTATGGTATTAACTGACCCTGTATATACTATGGTATTAACTGACCCTGTATATAGTATGGTATTAACTGACCCTGTATATAGTATGGTATTAACTGACCCTGTATATAGTATGGTATTAACTGACCCTGTATATAGTATGGTATTAACTGACCCTGTATATAGTATGGTATTAACTGACCCTGTATATAGTATGGTATTAACTGACCCTGTATATAGTATGGTATTAACTGACCCTGTATATAGTATGGTACTAACTGACCCTGTATATAGTATGGTATTAACTGACCCTGTATATAGTATGGTACTAACTGACCCTGTATATAGTATGGTATTAACTGACCCTGTATATAGTATGGTATTAACTGACCCTGTATATAGTATGGTATTAACTGACCCTGTATATAGTATGGTACTAACTGACCCTGTATATAGTATGGTATTAACTGACCCTGTATATAGTATGGTATTAACTGACCCTGTATATAGTATGGTATTAACTGACCCTGTATATAGTATGGTATTAACTGACCCTTTATATAGTATTGTATTAACTGACCCTGTATATAGTATGGTATTAACTGACCCTGTATATAGTATGGTACTAACTGACCCTGTATATAGTATGGTACTAACTGACCCTGTATATAGTATGGTATTAACTGACCCTGTATATAGTATGGTACTAACTGACCCTGTATATAGTATGGTATTAACTGACCCTGTATATAGTATGGTATTAACTGACCCTGTATATAGTATGGTATTAACTAACCCTGTATATAGTATGGTATTAACTGACCCTGTATATAGTATGGTATTAACTGACTCTGTATATAGTATGGTATTAACTGACCCTGTATATAGTATGGTATTAACTGACCCTGTATATAGTATGGTATTAACTGACTCTGTATATAGTATGGTATTAACTGACCCTGTATATAGTATGGTATTAACTGACCCTGTATATAGTATGGTATTAACTGACCCTGTATATAGTATGGTATTAACTGACCCTGTATATAGTATGGTATTAACTGACCCTGTATATAGTATGGTATTAACTGACCCTGTATATAGTATGGTATTAACTGACCCTGTATATAGTATGGTATTAACTGACCCTGTATATAGTATGGTATTAACTGACCCTGTATATAGTATGGTACTAACTGACCCTGTATATAGTATGGTATTAACTGACCCTGTATATAGTATGGTACTAACTGACCCTGTATATAGTATGGTATTAACTGACCCTGTATATAGTATGGTATTAACTGACCCTGTATATAGTATGGTATTAACTGACCCTGTATATAGTATGGTATTAACTGACCCTGTATATAGTATGGTATTAACTGACCCTGTATATAGTATGGTATTAACTGACCCTGTATATAGTATGGTATTAACTGACCCTGTATATAGTATGGTATTAACTGACCCTGTATATAGTATGGTATTAACTGACCCTGTATATAGTATGGTATTAACTGACCCTGTATATAGTATGGTATTAACTGACCCTGTATATAGTATGGTATTAACTGACCCTGTATATAGTATGGTACTAACTGACCCTGTATATAGTATGGTATTAACTGACCCTGTATATAGTATGGTACTAACTGACCCTGTATATAGTATGGTATTAACTGACCCTGTATATAGTATGGTATTAACTGACCCTGTATATAGTATGGTATTAACTGACCCTGTATATAGTATGGTACTAACTGACCCTGTATATAGTATGGTATTAACTGACCCTGTATATAGTATGGTATTAACTGACCCTGTATATAGTATGGTATTAACTGACCCTGTATATAGTATGGTATTAACTGACCCTGTATATAGTATGGTATTAACTGACCCTGTATATAGTATGGTATTAACTGACTCTGTATATAGTATGGTATTAACTGTCCCTGTATATAGTATGGTATTAACTGACCCTGTATATAGTATGGTATTAACTGACCCTGTATATAGTATGGTATTAACTGACCCTGTATATAGTATGGTATTAACTGACCCTGTATATAGTATGGTATTAACTGACCCTGTATATACTATGGTATTAACTGACCCTGTATATAGTATGGTATTAACTGACCCTGTATATAGTATGGTATTAACTGACCCTGTATATAGTATGGTATTAACTGACCCTGTATATAGTATGGTATTAACTGACCCTGTATATAGTATGGTATTAACTGACCCTGTATATAGTATGGTATTAACTGACCCTGTATATAGTATGGTATTAACTGACCCTGTATATAGTATGGTATTAACTGACCCTGTATATAGTATGGTACTAACTGACCCTGTATATAGTATGGTATTAACTGACCCTGTATATAGTATGGTACTAACTGACCCTGTATATAGTATGGTATTAACTGACCCTGTATATAGTATGGTATTAACTGACCCTGTATATAGTATGGTATTAACTGACCCTGTATATAGTATGGTACTAACTGACCCTGTATATAGTATGGTATTAACTGACCCTGTATATAGTATGGTATTAACTGACCCTGTATATAGTATGGTATTAACTGACCCTGTATATAGTATGGTATTAACTGACCCTGTATATAGTATGGTATTAACTGACCCTGTATATAGTATGGTATTAACTGACTCTGTATATAGTATGGTATTAACTGTCCCTGTATATAGTATGGTATTAACTGACCCTGTATATAGTATGGTATTAACTGACCCTGTATATAGTATGGTATTAACTGACCCTGTATATAGTATGGTATTAACTGACCCTGTATATAGTATGGTATTAACTGACCCTGTATATACTATGGTATTAACTGACCCTGTATATAGTATGGTATTAACTGACCCTGTATATAGTATGGTACTAACTGACCCTGTATATAGTATGGTATTAACTGACCCTGTATATAGTATGGTATTAACTGACTCTGTATATAGTATGGTACTAACTGACCCTGTATATAGTATGGTATTAACTGACCCTGTATATAGTATGGTATTAACTGACCCTGTATATAGTATGGTATTAACTGACCCTGTATATAGTATGGTACTAACTGACCCTGTATATAGTATGGTATTAACTGACCCTGTATATAGTATGGTATTAACTGACCCTGTATATAGTATGGTATTAACTGACCCTGTATATAGTATTAACTGACACTGTATATAGTATGGTATTAACTTACCCTGTATATAGTATGGTATTAACTGACCCTGTATATAGTATGGTACTAACTGACCCTGTATATAGTATGGTATTAACTGACCCTGTATATAGTATGGTACTAACTGACCCTGTATATAGTATGGTATTAACTGACCCTGTATATAGTATGGTATTAACTGACCCTGTATATAGTATGGTATTAACTGACCCTGTATATAGTATTAACTGACACTGTATATAGTATGGTATTAACTTACCCTGTATATAGTATGGTATTAACTGACCCTGTATATAGTATGGTACTAACTGACCCTGTATATAGTATGGTATTAACTGACCCTGTATATAGTATGGTACTAACTGACCCTGTATATAGTATGGTATTAACTGACCCTGTATATAGTATGGTATTAACTGACCCTGTATATAGTATTAACTGACACTGTATATAGTATGGTATTAACTGACCCTGTATATAGTATTAACTAACCCTGTATATAGTATGGTATTAACTGACCCTGTATATAGTATGGTACTAACTGACCCTGTATATAGTATGGTATTAACTGACTCTGTATATAGTATGGTATTAACTTACCCTGTATATAGTATGGTATTAACTGACCCTGTATATAGTATGGTATTAACTGACCCTGTATATAGTATGGTATTAACTGACTCTGTATATAGTATGGTACTAACTGACTCTGTATATAGTATGGTACTAACTGACCCTGTATATAGTATGGTATTAACTGACCCTGTATATAGTATGGTATTAACTGACCCTGTATATAGTATGGTATTAACTGACCCTGTATATAGTATGGTACTAACTGACCCTGTATATAGTATGGTATTAACTGACCCTGTATATAGTATGGTATTAACTGACCCTGTATATAGTATGGTATTAACTGACCCTGTATATAGTATTAACTGACACTGTATATAGTATGGTATTAACTTACCCTGTATATAGTATGGTATTAACTGACCCTGTATATAGTATGGTACTAACTGACCCTGTATATAGTATGGTATTAACTGACCCTGTATATAGTATGGTACTAACTGACCCTGTATATAGTATGGTATTAACTGACCCTGTATATAGTATGGTATTAACTGACCCTGTATATAGTATGGTATTAACTGACCCTGTATATAGTATTAACTGACACTGTATATAGTATGGTATTAACTTACCCTGTATATAGTATGGTATTAACTGACCCTGTATATAGTATGGTACTAACTGACCCTGTATATAGTATGGTATTAACTGACCCTGTATATAGTATGGTACTAACTGACCCTGTATATAGTATGGTATTAACTGACCCTGTATATAGTATGGTATTAACTGACCCTGTATATAGTATTAACTGACACTGTATATAGTATGGTATTAACTGACCCTGTATATAGTATTAACTAACCCTGTATATAGTATGGTATTAACTGACCCTGTATATAGTATGGTACTAACTGACCCTGTATATAGTATGGTATTAACTGACTCTGTATATAGTATGGTATTAACTTACCCTGTATATAGTATGGTATTAACTGACCCTGTATATAGTATGGTATTAACTGACCCTGTATATAGTATGGTATTAACTGACTCTGTATATAGTATGGTACTAACTGACCCTGTATATAGTATGGTAATAACTGACCCTGTATATAGTATGGAATTAACTGACCCTGTATATAGTATGGTATTAACTGACCCTGTATATAGTATGGTATTAACTGACCCTGTATATAGTATGGTATTAACTGACCCTGTATATAGTATGGTATTAACTGACCCTGTATATAGTATGGTATTAACTGACCCTGTGTATAGTATGGTATTAACTGACCCTGTATATAGTATGGTACTAACTGACCCTGTATATAGTATGGTATTAACTGACCCTGTATATAGTATGGTATTAACTGACCCTGTATATAGTATGGTATTAACTGACCCTGTATATAGTATGGTACTAACTGACCCTGTATATAGTATGGTATTAACTGACCCTGTATATAGTATGGTATTAACTGACCCTGTATATAGTATGGTATTAACTGACCCTGTATATAGTATGGTACTAACTGACCCTGTATATAGTAAGGTATTAACTGACCCTGTATATAGTATGGTATTAACTGACCCTGTATATAGTATGGTATTAACTGACCCTGTATATAGTATGGTATTAACTGACCCTGTATATAGTATAGTATTAACTGACCCTGTATATAGTATGGTACTAACTGACCCTGTATATAGTATGGTACTAACTGACCCTGTATATAGTATGGTACTAACTGACC
>NC_092153.1:5142696-5177696 GCF_045791955.1 Oncorhynchus clarkii lewisi
CACACCTGTATTTGGGGAGTTTCTCCCATTTATTCTCCACAGATCCTCTCAAGCTCTGTCAGGTTGGATGGGACCATCCCTGCACAGCTTTTTTCAGGTCTCTCCAGAGATGTTCGATTGGGTTCATTTATGGGTTCTGTCTGGGCCTCAGAAAGACATTCAGTGACTTGTCCTGAAGCCACTCCTGCGTAGTCTTGGCTGTGTGCTTAGGGTCGTTGTCCTGTTTGAAGGTGAATCACCCAATCTTAGGTCCTGAGCGCTCTGGAGCAAGTTTTCATCAAGGATCTCTCTGTGCTCCGTTCATCTTTGCCTTGATCCTGACTAGTCTCCCAGTCCCTGCCACTGAAAAACTTCCCTACAGCATGATGCTGCCACCACCATGCTTCACCGTAGGGATGGTGCCAGGTTTCCTCCAGACGTGACGCTTGGCATTCAGCCCAAAGAGTTCAATCTTGGTTTCATCAGACAAGTGAATCATGTTTCCATGGTCTGGGAGTCTTTAGGTGCCTTTTGGCAAACTCCAAGTGGGCTGTCATGTGCCTTTTACTGAGGAGTGGCTTCCGTCTGGCCACTATACAATAAAGGCCTGATTGTTGGAGTGCTGCAAAGATGGTTGTTCTTCTGGAAGGTTCTCCCATCTCCACAGAGGAACTCTGGAGCTCTGTCAGAGTGACCATCGGGTTCTTGGTCACCTCCCTGACCAAGGCCCTTCTCCCCCGATTCTTCAGTTTAGCCGGGTGGCCAGCTCTAGGAAGAGTCTTGGTGGTTCCAAACGTCTTCCATTTTAGAATGATGGAGGCCACTGTGTTCTTGGGGACCTTCAATGCTGCAGAAATGTTTTGGTACTCTTCCCCAGATCTGTGCCTCGACACAATCCTGTCTCGGAGCTCTACGGACAATTCCTTCAACCTCATGGCTTAGTTTTTGCTCTGACATTCACTGTAAACTGTGGGAACTTATATAGACAGCCTTTCCAAATCATGTCCAATCATTAGAATTTTCCACAGGTGGACTCCAATCAAGTTGTAGAAACATCGCAAGGATAATCAATGGAAACAGGATGCACCTGAGCTCAATTTCGAGTCTCATAGCAACGGATCTGATTACTTATCTAAGTTCAAATTTTAATACATTTGCAAAAAATGGCATTATGGGGTATTGTGTTTAGATGGATCAGGACATTTTTTGTTTAATCCAGTTTTAGAATAAGGCTGTAACGTAACAACATATAACATGGGGTATTGTGATGTCATCATGGGGTATTGTGATGTCATTATGGAGTATTGTGATGTCATTATGGAGTATTGTGATGTCATCATGAGGTATTGTGTTTTAGATGTTTGTCAGAATAAGGCTGTAACGTAACAACATATAACATGGGGTATTGTGATGTCATTATGGAGTATTGTGATGTCATCATGAGATATTGTGTTTTAGATGTTTGTTTAATCATGTTAGAATAAGGCTGTAACGTAACAACATATAGAGAAAGTCAAGGGGTCTGAGTACATGAGGATGTAATACAGAAGCAAACAGGGCATTCCACATGTGTGTCTGTGTGTTACACACATACATAAATAACACTATAAAAATAAAAAGTGTTGTGAGGTGTGTTTGTTGTCCAGCAGTTGATGTGACTGAGGATATACAGCATGTTGTGTGTCTTAAATACATTATACTTAGACTAACAGCAGCAACCACCCTCAACACAACAGCAAATGTCTCTCTCTCTTCCTCTTTCTCTCCTCCACCTAATCTCTCTCTCTCTCTCTCTCTCTCTCTCTCTCTCTCTCTCTCTCTCTCTCTCTCTCTCTCTCTCTCTCTCTCTCTCTCCCCTTCCTCTCTCTCTCTCTCTCTCTCTCTCTCCCCCCCTCTTCTTCTCTATCTAATTCTCCCCTACTCGCTCTCTCTCTCTCTCTCTCTCTCTCTCTCTCTCCTTCCCTCCTCTGTTTACCACCATCTAACGACCGACAACTAATCAACATCTAGGGATGAAAATAGAAATGAGATAATGGCCTCTGGCTCCGATGATGTATGTATCACTACAATCTGAAGAGCATCTACATATATTTCCACTCTGCCACTTGTTACAGCAATGAAGTCCTCTGGCTCCTGGTGCTACGTGTGACATAAATGGCACCCCGTTTCCTACATAGTGCACTACTTTTCACCAGAGTGCTGTGGTCCCTGTTCAAAACATAGTGCACTACTTTTCACCAGACTGCTGTGGTCCCTGTTCATAGCATAGTGCACTACTTTTCACCAGAGTGCTGTGGTCCCCTGTTCAAAACATAGTGCACTAAATGGGAAATATGGTCACAATTGGGACACATCCTTAAATAGCTCTCTGAGCCCTCGGTTTAGGACACTGAGCCCTCCGTTTAGGACACTGAGACCTCGGTTTAGGACACTGAGACCTCCGTTTAGGACACTGAGACCTCCGTTTAGGACACTGAGACCTCGGTTTAGGACACTGAGACCTCCGTTTAGGACACTGAGACCTCCGTTTAGGACACTGAGACCTCGGTTTAGGACACTGAGACCTCGGTTTAGGACACTGAGACCTCCGTTTAGGACACTGAGACCTCCGTTTAGGACACTGAGACCTCGGTTTAGGAGACTGAGACCTCGGTTTAGGACACTGAGACCTCGGTTTAGGACACTGAGACCTCCGTTTAAGACACTGAGACCTCCGTTTAGGACAAATCCATGCTGGGCAGCTTCATCAGACAACCGGATACTGTGTTTGACAGGGCTGAGTCAACTGTCTGTAACTGTAATCTGTACAGTGAGACAGTTATCTCTGTATGGTTTCCTTACCCCCCCAGTAAGACAGTTACCTCTGTCTGGTTTCCTACCCCCCCCCCCCCCCCCCAGTGAGGCAGTTATCTCTGTCTTGTTTCCTAACCCCCCCAGTCAGACAGTTATCTCTGCCTGGTTTCCTAACCCCCCCAGTCCGACAATTATCTATGTCTGGTTTCCTAACCCCCCAGTCAGACAGTTATCTCTGTCTGGTTTCCTAACCCCCCCAGTCAGACAGTTATCTCTGCATGGTTTCCTAACCCCCCCAGTCAGACAGTTATCTCTGCCTGGTTTCCTAACCCCCCCAATAAGACAGTTATCTATGTCTGGTTTCCTAACCCCCCCAGTGAGACAGTTATCTCTCTCTGGTTTCCTAACCCCCCCAGTGAGACAGTTATCTATGTCTGGTTTCCTAACCCCCCCCAGTGAGACAGTTATCTCTGTATGGTTTCCTAACCCCCCCAGTGAGACAGTTATCTACGTCTGGTTTCCTAACCCCCCCAGTGAGACAGTTATCTCTGTATGGTTTCCTAACCCCCCCAGTCAGACAGTTATCTCTGTCTGGTTTCCTAACCCCCCCAGTGAGACAGTTATCTATGTCTTGTTTCCTAACCCCCCCAGTCAGACAGTTATCTCTGTCTGGTTTCCTAACCCCCCCCCTTCCAGTCAGACAGTTATCTCTGTCTGGTTTCCTAACCCCCCAGTCAGACAGTTATCTCTGTCTGGTTTCCTAACCCCCCCAGTCCGACAATTATCTCTGTCTGGTTTCCTAACCCCCCCAGTGAGACATTTATGTCTGTCTGGTTTCCTAACCCCCCCAGTCAGACAGTTATCTCTGTCTGGTTTCCTAACCCCCCCCCCCCCTTCCAGTCAGACAGTTATCTATGTCTGGTTTCCTAACCCCCCAGTGAGGCAGTTATCTCTGTCTGGTTTCCTAACCCCCTTCCAGTCAGACAGTTATCTCTGTCTGGTTTCCTAACCCCCCAGTGAGACAGTTCCTCTGTCTGGTTTCCTAACCCCCCAGTCAGACAGTTACCTCTGTCTGGTTTCCTAACCCCCCAGTGAGACAGTTATCTCTGTCTGGTTTCCTAACCCCCCCAGTCAGACAGTTATCTCTGTCTGGTTTCCTAACCCCCCCAGTGAGACAGTTATCTCTGTCTGGTTTCCTAACCCCCCCAGTCAGACAATTATCTCTGTCTGGTTTCCTAACCCCCCCAGTGAGACAGTTATCTCTGTCTGGTTTCCTAACCCCCCAGTCAGACAGTTATCTCTGTCTGGTTTCCTAACCCCCCCAGTGAGACAGTTATCTCTGTCTGGTTTCCTAACCCCCCCAGTCAGACAGTTATCTCTGTCTGGTTTCCTAACCCCCCCAGTCAGACAGTTATCTCTGTCTGGTTTCCTAACCCCCCCAGTCAGACAGTTATCTCTGTCTGGTTTCCTAACCCCCCCAGTCAGACAGTTATCTCTGTCTGGTTTCCTAACCCCCCCAGTGAGACAGTTATCTCTGTCTGGTTTCCTAACCCCCCCAGTGAGACAGTTATCTCTGTCTGGTTTCCTAACCCCCCCAGTCAGACAGTTATCTCTGTCTGGTTTCCTAACCCCCCAGTCAGACAGTTATCTCTGTCTGGTTTCCTAACCCCCCAGTCAGACAGTTATCTCTGTCTGGCTTCCTAACCCCCCCAGTGAAACAGTTATCTCTGTCTGGTTTCCTAACCCCCCCCAATGAGACAGTTATCTCTGTCTGGCTTACTAACTTAGAATAGTAGAATTAAATAGTGTTTTGACCCTTACAGAGTACCACCATCATTCAACACTTAGAATAGTAGAATTAAATAGTGTTTTGACCCTTACAGAGTACCACCATCATTCAACACTTAGAATAGTAGAATTAAATAGTGTTTTGACCTGTAGAGAAATTGTAGCTCTCGCTTCTAGTTCTTAGAAAACTTTTTATTTTTTATGTATTATTCCTTAAATTGTTCGCCCAGAAAAACGTTCACAAGCATATCACTACACCCGCAATAACATCTGCTAAACACGTGTATGTGACCAATACAATTTCATTTGATATTAGCAGAATTCGACATTGAGAGAATTCAGTTTTTGCTAATGGGAACCAAATCCCAGGACACATCTGATGTCTAGAAAATAGAAGGTGGCTATATTACTTTATATCAACTGAACCCTGGTCTAGTTTAGAGATAAAACTGTCCACGGAATACAACATTAGACAGGAACATGGAAACTCCCAGGATTCCATCTGGGACTGTGAAGCCACTGTAACCCCTAGCAACACGGAATGAATAGGAGATAAAAACCAATGTAGTCCTGCTGACTCAAACTCCCAGGATTCCATCTGGGCCTGTGAAGCCACTGTAACCCCTAGCAACACGGAATGAATGGGAGATAAAACCAATGTAGTCCAGCTGACTCAAACTCCCAGGATTCCATCTGGGCCTGTGAAGCCACTGTAACCCCTAGCAACACGGAATGAATGGGAGATAAAACCAATGTATGCCTGCTGACTCAAACTCCCAGGATTCCATCTGGGCCTGTGAAGCCACTGTAACCCCTAGCAACACGGAATGAATGGGAGATATAACCAATGTAGTCCTGCTGACTCAAACTCCCAGGATTCCATCTGGGCCTGTGAAGCCACTGTAACCCCTAGCAACACGGAATGAATGGGAGAAGAGATGCACAGAGAAGAGATGCAGACAAATAAATATATATATATATTTTTTTTATTAAAACGAGGAACGTGACTGAAAAACCAACCTTTTAGTTCAAATACTATCTAAAATCTTTCAAAACACCTTTAGCGGTTGCTCGAGCCTGGAGCCTAGAGTACCAGATGGACGGGTTTTTTGGCATGTATTGATTTGGTCTATGAAGCCAGGCATGCTCAATCGAGCACAGATTAGGTATTTCAAATCATTTAAATAAAAAAAGAAAGTATTTAAACCAGGTCTGCTGAGACTGGCTTGTATAAATCCCAAAAACGGCATGCTATTCCCTACACAGTGCCGATAGGGTTCCTGGTCTAAAGTAGGTTACTATGTAGGGAACAGTGATGAAGGAGACTGGTTAAGTGTGGTTTGGGTCAGTGCTGCTGGTTGGTGAGTGTCCATGTAAAAGGACATCTGTATCTGAAAGCCTTTATATATTTATTTAACCATCAGTCCTCCGTCCTCCTTCTCTCTTTATGAGTCAAATGCAGACTAAGCTCTACTGGGCAGCGTACACACGGAGTGAGGGATTAAAGAGTTAGCCCTACTTTCCATAGATATGTTGTTGGCTCTGCATTTTGAAAATTCAACCCCTCTCCTTTCCTCCCCTCTCGTCCTCTCCTCTCCTCCCTCCTCTATCTTCCCCTCCCTTACTTTCCTCTCCTCTCACCTCTCCTCTCCTCTCCTCATGTGTGGTACAGGCAGAGTTGATCTCTGCATGGGTCCAAGCATTGCTGAAACAGCCAGACTTCATATCAACCCCTAGGAAAGCTCCAGACATTCTTCCAGTGTACTATGGTAAAAGGCTAGGGAGTTCTGTCCAGCACTTACAGGGCTACAACAAGCTAAAAGAGGTTTTGGCAAAGCATCAGAATGTATCTTACCGTACGGTAAATGGCTCACAGCAACACTCAAAAAGATCCCGGAGGTTCAAGGCCAGCCAGGACATCACGGATGAGTCCACAATGATGTACAATATAGTGTGAGATGACGTCAGATGATGTCTGCCCATAATCCTGTTAGTAGACTAGATGATGTCAGAGGATGTCAGAGGATGTCTGTCCATACTCCTGTTAGTAGACTAGATAATGTCAGAGGATGTCTGTCCATACTTCTGTTAGTAGACTAGATGATGTCAGAGGATGTCTGTCCATACTCCTGTTAGTAGACTAGATGATGTCAGAGGATGTCTGTCCATACTCCTGTTAGTAGACTAGATGATGTCAGAGGATGTCTGTCCATACTCCTGTCAGTAGACTAGATGATGTCAGAGGATGTCAGATGATGTCAGTCCGTACTCCTGCTAGGAGACTAGATTATGTCAGATGATGTCTGCCCATAATCCTGTTAGTAGACTAGATGATGTCAGATGATGTCAGTCCATACTCCTGTTAGTAGACTCGATGATGTCAGATGATGTCAGTCCATACTCCTGATAGTAGACTAGATGATGTCACATGATGTCAGTCCATACTCCTGTTAGTAGACTAGATGATGTCAGAGGATGTCTGTCCATACTCCTGTTAGTAGACTAGATGATGTCAGAGGATGTCTGTCCATACTCCTGTTAGTAGACTAGATGATGTCAGAGGATGTCTGTCCATACTCCTGTTAGTAGACTAGATGATGTCAGAGGATGTCTGTCCATACTCCTGTTAGTAGACTAGATGATGTCATAGGATGTCTGTCCATACTCCTGTTAGTAGACTAGATGATGTCAGAGGATGTCAGATGATGTCAGTCCGTACTCCTGTTAGGAGACTAGATGATGTCAGATGATGTCTGCCCATAATCCTGTTAGTAGACTAGATGATGTCAGATGATGTCAGTCCATACTCCTGTTAGTAGACTAGATGATGTCAGATGATGTCAGTCCATACTCCTGTTAGTAGACTAGATGATGTCAGAGGATGTCTGTCCATACTCCTGTTAGTAGACTAGATGATGTCAGAGGATGTCTGTCCATACTCCTGTTAGTAGACTAGATGATGTCAGAGGATGTCAGATGATGTCAGTCTGTACTCCTGTTAGGAGACTAGATAATGTCAGATGATGTCTGCCCATAATCCTGTTAGTAGTCTAGATGATGTCAGATGATGTCAGTCCATACTACTGTTAGTAGACTAGATGATGTCAGATGATGTCAGTCTATACTCCTGTTTAGTAGACTCGATGATGTCAGATGATGTCAGTCCATACTCCTGTTAGTAGACTAGATGATGTCAGATGATGTCAGTCGATACTCCTGTTAGTAGACTAGATGATGTCAGATGATGTCAGTCCACACTCCTTTTAGTAGACTAGATGATGTCAGAGGATGTCAGATGATGTCAGTCCATACTCCTGTTAGTAGACTAGATGATGTTAGATGATGTCAGTCCATACTCCTTTTAGTAGATTAGATGATGTCAGAGGATGTCAGATGATGTCAGTCCACACTCCTGTTAGTAGACTAGATGATATCAGAGGATGTCAGATGGTGTCAGCCCATACTCCTGTTAGTAGACTAGATGATGTCAAAGGATGTCTGCCCATACTCCTGTTAGTAGACTAGATGATGTCAGAGGATGTCTGTCCATACTCCTGTTAGTAGACTAGATGATGTCAGAGGATGTCTGCCCATACTCCTGTTAGTAGACTAGATGATGTCAGAGGATGTCTGTCCATACTCCTGTTAGTAGACTAGATGATGTTAGATGATGTCAGAGGATGTCTACCCATACTCCTGTTAGTGGACTAGATGATGTCAGAGGATGTCTGCCCATACTCCTGTTAGTGGACTAGATGATGTTAGATGATGTCAGAGGATGTCTGCCCATACTCCTGTTAGTGGACTAGATGATGTTAGATGATGTCAGATGATGTCTGCCCGTACTCCTGTTAGTAGACTAGATGATGTCAGAGGATGTCTGCCCATACTCCTGTTAGTAGACTAGATGATGTCAGATGATGTCTTCCCGTACTCCTGTTAGTAGACTAGATGATGTCAGATGATGTCTGTCCATACTCCTGTTAGTAGACTAGATGATGTCAGATGATGCCAGAGGGTCTCTGTTCATCTATGGATATCTTATTACTAACAGTGAAACCTGAGTGATCTTCTATAGTGACACTACCAGAGTGTTTAATGTTTCTACCGCTAAAGCTCAGCTGGACACAGTCGCTGTATTTCTAACACCAAATGTAACATGTATGGTTAAAACGGAATTAAAAACACTGAAAGGTATCGTCTCGTTTGAACCATTTATTATGAAATTCCTAAAGATAGATAGTAAACAGTCGTATTTTCATAAAACAGGGTTATAAGAGCACTGTAGACACCTTGGGACTGATTTCAGATCAGAATTATTATGACATTACATACAACAAGCAAAAAAAATAAAAAAATAAAAAACGAGGAAAACAACAAAGCAACAAAAAAAAACAGGTCCATTTTATTTTATTTTTTTTGCATAACACAACACATTAAAGATTACCAGGAGTTCAATTTACATAAAAACATATCTTATTTACAGTATAAATGACATTGATGTAGTTATACAGTAGGTTGTAGTGCTGTGAGATGTGGGCCCAGGGAAAGAGCAGTCAACAAGAGTCACATATCATAGTGGTGGAGCCGGGACTGACTGGGACTGGCTGGGACTGGCCGGGACTGACTGGGACTGACTGGGACTGGCCGGGACTGACAGGGACTGGCCGGGACTGACCGGGACTGGCTGGGACTGGCCGGGACTGACTGGGACTGACTGGGACTGGCCGGGACTGACAGGGACTGACTGGGACTGACTGGGACTGACAGGGACTGGCCGGGACTGACTGGGACTGGCCGGGACTGACTGGGACTGACAGGGACTGACTGGGACTGACTGGGACTGACAGGGACTGGCCGGGACTGACTGGGACTGGCTGGGAGTGACTGGGACTGGCCGCGGCAGGCCGGGGCTGGCATGGATTGGCTGGGACTTGCCGGGGCTGGCCAGGATTGGCTGGGACTGGCTGGGACTGGCCGGAGCTGGCCTGGAGTGGCTGGGACTGGCTGGGACTGGCTGGGACTGACTGGGACTGGCCTGGATTGGACCGGGAATGACCGAGAGCGGCCGGAGCTGGCCGGGAGTGGCCGGGGCTGGCCGGGAGTGGCCGGGGCTGGCCGGGAGTGGCCGAGTTTGGAGGGGGCTGGCCGGGAGTGGCCGGTGCAGGCCGGGACTGGCTGGATGGTGATGATGGCGTTCTGTGTTTGTTATTATCACACTTCCCAAATGGTACCCTTTTCCCTACTAGTGCACTAGTTTGGACCAGTCGCAATTTCCTACATACTGCCCTATAGGTCCTGGTAAAAAGTAGTGCACTATATGTAGAATAGGGTACCAAAGTAGTGCACTATATATAGAATAGGGTACCAAAGTAGTGCACTATACATACAATAGGGTACCAAAGTAGTGCACTATATATAGAATAGGGTACCAAAGTAGTGCACTATCAATACAATAGGGTGCCAAAGTAGTGCGCTATATATATAGAATAGGGTGCCAATGTAGTGCACTATATATATAGAATAGGGTACCAAGGTAGGGCTCCACATATAGAATTGGGTGCCAAAGTAGTGCACTATATAGAATAGGGTGTCAAAGTAGTGCACTATATATAGAATAGGGTGCCAAAGTAGTGAACTATAAAGAATTGGGTGCCAAAGTAGTGCACTATTCGAATAGGGTGTCAAAGTAGTGCACTATATATAGAATAGGGTGCCAATGTAGTGCACTATATATATAGAATAGGGTACCAAGGTAGGGCTCCACATATAGAATTGGGTGCCAAAGTAGTGCACTATATAGAATAGGGTGTCAAAGTAGTGAACTATATATAGAATAGGGTGCCAAAGTAGTGCACTATATATAGAATAGGGTGTCAAAGTAGTGCACTATATAGAATTGGGTGCCAAAGTAGTGCACTATATAGAATAGGGTGTCAAAGTAGTGCACTATATATAAAATAGGGTGCCAAAGTAGTGCACTATATATAGAATAGGGTGTCAAAGTAGTGCACTATATAGAATTGGGTGCCAAAGTAGTGCACTATTCGAATAGGGTGTCAAAGTAGTGCACTATATATAGAATAGGGTGCCAATGTAGTGCACTATATATATAGAATAGGGTACCAAGGTAGGGCTCCACATATAGAATTGGGTGCCAAAGTAGTGCACTATATAGAATAGGGTGTCAAAGTAGTGCACTATATATAGAATAGGGTGCCAATGTAGTGCACTATATATATAGAATAGGGTACCAAGGTAGGGCTCCACATATAGAATTGGGTGCCAAAGTAGTGCACTATATAGAATAGGGTGTCAAAGTAGTGAACTATATATAGAATAGGGTGCCAAAGTAGTGCACTATATATAGAATAGGGTGTCAAAGTAGTGCACTATATAGAATTGGGTGCCAAAGTAGTGCACTATATAGAATAGGGTGTCAAAGTAGTGCACTATATAGAATAGGGTGTCAAAGTAGTGCACTATATATAGAATAGGGTGTCAAAGTAGTGCACTATATAGAATAAAACCCCATCAGTAGATGTGACAACACACTGCTGATCAAAATCTGTTCAACATTTCACATCAATGAACAGAACCAAATTAGAACACTCATAAGAGATGAGAGGGGGAGAGAGATGCACCCTATTCCCTACATAGTGCACTATACCACAGCCTTTTGATGCCCTGGATAAAATAGAGCACGACACAAGAAATAGGGTGGAATTTGGAACGCCTAAGGGGAGTGGGGGAGAAGAGGAATGAAGGAAGAGTGGGGGAGAGGAGGGAAGGATGGTTTGAGGTGAGACGAGGAAGAGGAGGAATGGAGGAGGGGTGAGGGTGCGGAGGGAAGGATGGTTTGAGGTGAGACGAGGAAGAGGAGGAATGGAGGAGGAGGGGTGGAGGAGAGGAGGGAAGGATGGTTTGAGGTGAGGCGAGGAAGAGGAGGAATGGAGGAGGAGGGGTGGAGGAGAGGAGGGAAGGATGGTTTGATGTGAGATGAGGAAGAGGAGGAATGGAGGAGGGGTGAGGGTGCGGAGGGAAGGATGGTTTGAGGTGAGACGAGGAAGAGGAGGAATGGAGGAGGAGGGGTGGAGGAGAGGAGGGAAGGATGGTTTGAGGTGAGACGAGGAAGAGGAGGGATGGAGGAGGAGGAGTGGGGGAGAGGAGGGAAGGATGGTTTGAGGTGAGACGACGAAGAGGAGGGATGGAGGAGGAGGAGTGGAGGAGAGGAGGGAAGGATGGTTTGAGGTGAGACGAGGAAGAGGAGGGATGGAGGAGGAGGAGTGGGGGAGAGGAGGGAAGAATGGTTTGAGGTGAGACGAGGAAGAGGAGGAATGGAGGAGGAGGAGTTGGGGAGAGGAGGGAAGGATGGTTTGAAGTGAGGCGAGGAAGAGAGGGAATGGAAGGGGGAGTGGGGTGCATAGATTCATCATCATCATCATCATCATTCATCATCATCATCAACCTGTAATCTTATAGACCTAATGAAGTGTAAATAAGCAAAGCAGTCCAGAAACATGTTCTTCCAGCCTCTACTCCGCTCTCCTCATTTCACAGAAAGAAAGAACCATTTGACCTGACAGCATTCTGATCAATACGGTTCAGGATGTCGGGTAAAGGGAAACGGTTGTTTTTAAGGCTACTGGTAGACGTTGTGTTTCAATAATCATGCAGTGTTTCAAAGGTATTCATGGAACAGTAATGGATGGGACCTAGTTTGTTGACAACCGTTGGACATTGCCCATCCAATGCTGTGGTGAATGTTAGTAAAATCATCAAGGTGAACATGAATGAATGAATGAATGAGAGGAATGAATGACAGACAACTTGTGATTTTGGTTTGTATTGGTGTTCCACGTTCTCAAAGCAGGACAGACTTCCACACTAAATTGGGACAGACTTCCACACTAAATCAGGACAGACTTCCACACTAAATCAGGACAGACTTCGACACTAAATTGGGACAGACTTCCACACTAAATCAGGACAGACTTACACACTAAATCAGGACAGACTTCCACACTAAAGCAGGACAGACTCCCACAGTAAATCAGGACAGACTTCCACACGAAATCAGGACAGACTTCTACACTAAATCAGGACAGACTTCCACACTAAAACAGGACAGACTCCAACACTAAATCAGGACAGACTTCCACACTAAATCAGGACAGACTTCCACACTAAATCAGGACAGACTTCTACACTAAATCAGGACAGACTTCCACACTAAATCAGGACAGACTTCCACACTAAATCAGGACAGACTTCCATACTAAATCAGGACAGACTTCCACACTAAAACAGGACAGACTTCCACACTAAATCAGGACAGACTTCCACAGTAAATCAGAACAGACTTCCACACGAAATCAGGACAGACTTCTACACTAAATCAGGACAGACTTCCACACTAAAACAGGACAGACTCCAACACTAAATCAGGACAGACTTCCACACTAAATCAGGACAGACTTCCACACTAAATCAGGACAGACTTCTACACTAAATCAGGACAGACTTCCACACTAAATCAGGACAGACTTCCACACTAAATCAGGACAGACTTCCATACTAAATCAGGACAGACTTCCACACTAAAACAGGACAGACTTCCACACTAAATCAGGACAGACTTCCACAGTAAATCAGAACAGACTTCCACACTAAAACAGGACAGACTTCCACACTAAATCAGGACAGACTTCCACACTAAAACAGGACAGACTTCCACACTAAGACAGGACAGACTTCCACACTAAAACAGGACAGACTCCAACACTAAATCAGGACAGACTCCAACACTAAAACAGGACAGACTCCAACACTAAAACAGGACAGATTTCCACACTAAAGCAGGACAGACTTCCACAGTAAAGCAGGACAGACTTCCACACTAAATCAGGACAGACTTCTACACTAAATCAGGACAGACTTCCACACTAAAACAGGACAGATTTCCACACTAAAGCAGGATAGACTTCCACACTAAAGTAGGACAGACTCCAACACAAAAGCAGGACAGACTTCCACACTAAATCAGGACAGACTTTCACACTAAATCAGGACAGACTTCCACATTAAATCAGGACAGACTTCCACACTAAATCAGGACAGATTTCCACACTAAATCAGGACAGACTTCCACATTTAAACAGGACAGACTTCCACACTAAATCAGGACAAACTTCCATACTAAATCAGGGCAGACTTCCACACTAAATCAGGACAGACTCCAACACTAAATCAGGGCAGACTTCCACACTAAATCAGGACAGACTCCAACACTAAATCAGGACAGACTTCCACACTAAGACAGGACAGAAAAGGTGATATGTGGTGGATTTATCAGATATCTCTCTGATCTGTAAAGCTGATCATTTTATCTCACCACACTTCTACGGCAGTGGGAACGTCCCAAATGGTACCGTATTCCACAGTGCACTAGCTTTACCCAGCCCTGGTCGAAAGAAGTGCACTAGCTTTAATCAGCCCTGGTTGAAAGAAGTGCACTACCTTTACCCAGCCCCGGTTGAAAGAAGTGCACTACCTTTACCCAGCCCTGGTCGAAAGAAGTGCACTAGCTTTAATCAGCCCCGTTTGAAAGAAGTGCACTACCTTTACCCAGCCCTGGTTGAAAGAAGTGCACTACCTTTACCCAGCCCTGGTCGAAAGAAGTGCACTAGCTTTAATCAGCCCTGGTTGAAAGAAGTGCACTATTTATGGGATAGGATGCCAATTGGGACGAACAACACTGGATGTTGGCGAGCGATAGACAGAGGCTGACAATGAAATGTTGTGACCAAGATTCAGATAGATAATTAAATGAATTAGATTATTAAATTAATCTCAAACATTGTAAATATCCTCCTGGTAACATTAACAGGGTTATAACTGTGATATTCTGTAATGGAGACAGTAGACAGCGGCTTAATTTAACACAGCTGTAACTGTGATATTCTGTAATGGAGACGATGGACAGCAGCTTAATTTAACACAGTTGTAACTGTGATATTCTGTAATGGAGACAGTAGACAGCGGTTTAATTTAACACAGTTGTAACTGTGATATTCTGTAATGGAGACAGTAGACAGCGGTTTAATTTAACACAGTTGTAACTGTGATATTCTGTAATGGAGACAGTAGACAGCGGCTTAATTTAACACAGTTGTAACTGTGATATTCTGTAATGGAGACAGTGGGACAGTAGCTTAATTTAACACAGTTGTAACTGTGATATTCTGTAATGGAGACAGTGGCCACCAATAACTTTAACAACTTAAAGAATGAAAGACAAGGTGACAAGGAGCTTGACTGTTGATCCAGGGATTAAGAGGGAGGAAGAGGAGGAGGAGGGTATTCATGTTGGTGTTTCACACCCTGGTTCCACCCTAAGGCCTCATTAGGCTCTTATAGTTAGACAGTATTCACATCCCAAACAATCCCACGATGCACCTCACTTCCTGTTCACCCACCTAATCAATCAAATCAACCTAGACATCAACCTAGACATCGATGGGCCGTTTCCCGGACACAGAGATTCTCTACAGTCAATAAAAAAATTTAATACAGAACTAGTCGCAATCTGTTGTCCAGGAAACCAGAACGAAAGGTCCTGAAGCTATAAAGCAGATGATTTGTCAGCATGTACAAGTCCCTAACAGTCTCCACCTGCTCCAGTGATACAGTACAACAGGCCTACGTTACAGCAGACAGCAGTCTCCATCTGCTCCAGCGATACAGTACAACAGGCCTCTACACTACAACAGACAGCAGTCTCCATCTGCTCCAGTGATACAGTACAACAGGCCTCTACACTACAACAGACAGCAGTCTCCATCTGCTCCAGTGATACAGTACAACAGGCCTCTACACTACAACAGACAGCAGTCTCCATCTGCTCCAGTGATACAGTACAACAGGCCTCTACACTACAACAGTCATGACACAGCAGTCTCCATCTGCTCCAGTGATACAGTACAACAAGCCTACGTTACAGCAGACAGCAGTCTCCATCTGCTCCAGCGATACAGTACAACAGGCCTCTACACTACAACAGACAGCAGTCTCCATCTGCTCCAGTGATACAGTACAACAGGCCTCTACACTACAACAGACAGCAGTCTCCATCTGCTCCAGTGATACAGTACAACAGGCCTCTACACTACAACAGTCATGACACAGCAGTCTCCATCTGCTCCAGTGATACAGTACAACAGGTCTCTACACTACAACAGTCATGACACAGCAGTCTCCATCTGCTCCAGTGATACAGTACAACAGGCCTCTACACTACAACAGTCATGACACAGCAGTCTCCATCTGCTCCAGTGATACAGTACAACAGGCCTACGCTAAAGCAGTCATGACACAGCAGTCTCCATCTGCTCCAGTGATACAGTACAACAGGCCTCTACACTACAGCAGACAGCAGTCTCCATCTGCTCCAGTGATACAGTACAACAGGCCTACGGTACAGCAGACAGCAGTCTCCATCTGCTCCAGTGATACAGTACAACAGGCCTCTACACTACAACAGACAGCAGTCTCCACCTGCTCCAGTGATTCAGTACAACAGGCCTCTACACTACAACAGACAGCAGTCTCCATCTGCTCCAGTGATACAGTACAACAGGCCTCTACACTACAGCAGACAGCAGTCTCCATCTGCTCCAGTGATACAGTACAACAGGCCTCTACACTACAACAGACAGCAGTCTCCATCTGCTCCAGTGATACAGTACAACAGGCCTACACTACAGCAGACAGCAGTCTCCATCTGCTCCAGTGATACAGTACAACAGGCCTCTACACTACAACAGACAGCAGTCTCCACCTGCTCCAGTGATACAGTACAACAGGCCTCTACACTACAACAGACAGCAGTCTCCATCTGCTCCAGTGATACAGTACAACAGGCCTACACTACAGCAGTCATGACACAGCAGTCTCCATCTGCTCCAGTGATACTGTACAACAGGCCTCTACACTACAGCAGTCATGACACAGCAGTCTCCATCTGCTCCAGTGATACAGTACAACAGGCCTACACTACAGCAGGTAGCAGTCTCCATCTGCTCCAGTGATACAGTACAACAGGCCTACACTACAGCAGACAGCAGTCTCCATCTGCTCCAGTGATACAGTACAACAGGCCTCTACACTACAACAGACAGCAGTCTCCACCTGCTCCAGCGATACAGTACAACAGGCCTCTACACTACAGCAGTCATGACAGAGCAGTCTCCATCTGCTCCAGTGATACAGTACAACAGGCCTCTACACTACAGCAGTCATGACACAGCAGTCTCCACCTGCTCCAGTGATACAGTACAACAGGCCTCTACACTACAGCAGTCATGACAGAGCAGTCTCCATCTGCTCCAGTGATACAGTACAACAGGCCTCTACACTACAGCAGTCATGACAGAGCAGTCTCCATCTGCTCCAGTGATACAGTACAACAGGCCTCTACACTACAGCAGTCATGACACAGCAGTCTCCACCTGCTCCAGTGATACAGTACAACAGGCCTCTACACTACAGCAGTCATGACACAGCAGTCTCCATCTGCTCCAGTGATACAGTACAACAGGCCTCTACACTACAGCAGTCATGACACAGCAGTCTCCATCTGCTCCAGTGATACAGTACAACAGGCCTCTACGCTACAGCAGACAGCAGTCTCCATCTGCTCCAGTGATACAGTACAACAGGCCTCTACACTACAACAGACAGCAGTCTCCATCTGCTCCAGTGATACAGTACAACAGGCCTCTACGCTACAGCAGACAGCAGTCTCCATCTGCTCCAGTGATACAGTACAACAGGCCTACACTACAGCAGACAGCAGTCTCCATCTGCTCCAGTGATACAGTACAACAGGCCTAAACTACAGCAGACATGACACAGCAGTCTCCATCTGCTCCAGTGATACAGTACAACAGGCCTCTACGCTACAGCAGACAGCAGTCTCCATCTGCTCCAGTGATACAGTACAACAGGCCTACACTACAGCAGTCATGACACAGCAGTCTCCATCTGCTCCAGTGATACAGTACAACAGGCCTACGTTACAGCAGTCATGACACAGCAGTCTCCACCTGCTCCAGAGATACAGTACAACAGGCCTCTACACTACAACAGACATGACACAGCAGTCTCCATCTGCTCCAGTGATACAGTACAACAGGCCTCTACACTACAGCAGACAACAGTCTCCACCTGCTCCAGTGATACAGTACAACAGGCCCCTACACTACAGCAGTCATGACACAGCAGTCTCCATCTGCTCCAGTGATACAGTACAACAGGCCTACGCTACAGCAGACAGCAGTCTCCACCTGCTCCAGTGATACAGTACAACAGGCCTACACTACAGCAGTCATGACACAGCAGTCTCCATCTGCTCCAGTGATACAGTACAACAGGCCTACGTTACAGCAGTCATGACACAGCAGTCTCCACCTGCTCCAGAGATACAGTACAACAGGCCTCTACACTACAACAGACATGACACAGCAGTCTCCATCTGCTCCAGTGATACAGTACAACAGGCCTCTACACTACAGCAGACAACAGTCTCCACCTGCTCCAGTGATACAGTACAACAGGCCTCTACACTACAACAGTCATGACACAGCAGTCTCCATCTGCTCCAGTGATACAGTACAACAGGCCTCTACACTACAGCAGACAGCAGTCTCCATCTGCTCCAGTGATACAGTACAACAGGCCTCTACACTACAGCAGACAGCAGTCTCCATCTGCTCCAGTGATACAGTACAACAGGCCTCCACACTACAGCAGACAGCAGTCTCCATCTGCTCCAGTGATACAGTACAACAGGCCTCTACACTACAGCAGTCATGACACAGCAGTCTCCATCTGCTCCAGTGATACAGTACAACAGGCCTCTACACTACAACAGACAGCAGTCTCCATCTGCTCCAGTGATACAGTACAACAGGCCTACACTACAGCAGTCATGACACAGCAGTCTCCATCTGCTCCAGTGATACAGTACAACAGGCCTCTACACTACAGCAGACAACAGTCTCCACCTGCTCCAGTGATACAGTACAACAGGTCTCTACACTACAACAGTCATGACACAGCAGTCTCCATCTGCTCCAGTGATACAGTACAACAGGCCTCTACACTACAGCAGACAGCAGTCTCCATCTGCTCCAGTGATACAGTACAACAGGCCTCTACACTACAACAGACAGCAGTCTCCATCTGCTCCAGTGATACAGTACAACAGGCCTCTACACTACAACAGACAGCAGTCTCCATCTGCTCCAGTGATACAGTACAACAGGCCTCTACACTACAGCAGTCATGACACAGCAGTCTCCATCTGCTCCAGTGATACAGTACAACAGGCCTAAACTACAGCAGACATGACACAGCAGTCTCCATCTGCTCCAGTGATACAGTACAACAGGCCTCTACGCTACAGCAGACAGCAGTCTCCATCTGCTCCAGTGATACAGTACAACAGGCCTCTACACTACAACAGACAGCAGTCTCCATCTGCTCCAGTGATACAGTACAACAGGCCTCTACGCTACAGCAGACAGCAGTCTCCATCTGCTCCAGTGATACAGTACAACAGGCCTACACTACAGCAGACAGCAGTCTCCATCTGCTCCAGTGATACAGTACAACAGGCCTAAACTACAGCAGACATGACACAGCAGTCTCCATCTGCTCCAGTGATACAGTACAACAGGCCTCTACGCTACAGCAGACAGCAGTCTCCATCTGCTCCAGTGATACAGTACAACAGGCCTACACTACAGCAGTCATGACACAGCAGTCTCCATCTGCTCCAGTGATACAGTACAACAGGCCTACGTTACAGCAGTCATGACACAGCAGTCTCCACCTGCTCCAGAGATACAGTACAACAGGCCTCTACACTACAACAGACATGACACAGCAGTCTCCATCTGCTCCAGTGATACAGTACAACAGGCCTCTACACTACAGCAGACAACAGTCTCCACCTGCTCCAGTGATACAGTACAACAGGCCCCTACACTACAGCAGTCATGACACAGCAGTCTCCATCTGCTCCAGTGATACAGTACAACAGGCCTACGCTACAGCAGACAGCAGTCTCCACCTGCTCCAGTGATACAGTACAACAGGCCTACACTACAGCAGTCATGACACAGCAGTCTCCATCTGCTCCAGTGATACAGTACAACAGGCCTACGTTACAGCAGTCATGACACAGCAGTCTCCACCTGCTCCAGAGATACAGTACAACAGGCCTCTACACTACAACAGACATGACACAGGCACACTACAGTCTCCATCTGCTCCAGTGATACAGTACAACAGGCCTCTACACTACAGCAGACAACAGTCTCCACCTCTACACTACAACAGTCATGACACAGCAGTCTCCATCTGCTCCAGTGATACAGTACAACAGGCCTCTACACTACAGCAGACAGCAGTCTCCATCTGCTCCAGTGATACAGTACAACAGGCCTCTACACTACAGCAGACAGCAGTCTCCATCTGCTCCAGTGATACAGTACAACAGGCCTCCACACTACAGCAGACAGCAGTCTCCATCTGCTCCAGTGATACAGTACAACAGGCCTCTACACTACAGCAGTCATGACACAGCAGTCTCCATCTGCTCCAGTGATACAGTACAACAGGCCTCTACACTACAACAGACAGCAGTCTCCATCTGCTCCAGTGATACAGTACAACAGGCCTACACTACAGCAGTCATGACACAGCAGTCTCCATCTGCTCCAGTGATACAGTACAACAGGCCTCTACACTACAGCAGACAACAGTCTCCACCTGCTCCAGTGATACAGTACAACAGGTCTCTACACTACAACAGTCATGACACAGCAGTCTCCATCTGCTCCAGTGATACAGTACAACAGGCCTCTACACTAGAGCAGACAGCAGTCTCCATCTGCTCCAGTGATACAGTACAACAGGCCTCTACACTACAACAGACAGCAGTCTCCATCTGCTCCAGTGATACAGTACAACAGGCCTCTACACTACAGCAGACAGCAGTCTCCATCTGCTCCAGTGATACAGTACAACAGGCCTCTACACTACAACAGACAGCAGTCTCCATCTGCTCCAGTGATACAGTACAACAGGCCTCTACACTACAACAGACAGCAGTCTCCATCTGCTCCAGTGATACAGTACAACAGGCCTCTACACTACAACAGACAGCAGTCTCCATCTGCTCCAGTGATACAGTACAACAGGCCTCTACACTACAGCAGACAACAGTCTCCATCTGCTCCAGTGATACAGTACAACAGGCCTCTACACTACAGCAGTCATGACACAGCAGTCTCCATCTGCTCCAGTGATACAGTACAACAGGCCTACACTACAACAGACAGCAGTCTCCATCTGCTCCAGTGATACAGTACAACAGGCCTCTACACTACAGCAGACATGACACAGCAGTCTCCATCTGCTCCAGTGATACAGTACAACAGGCCTACACTACAACAGACAGCAGTCTCCATCTGCTCCAGTGATACAGTACAACAGGCCTCTACACTACAGCAGACAGCAGTCTCCATCTGCTCCAGTGATACAGTACAACAGGCCTCTACACTACAGCAGACAGCAGTCTCCATCTGCTCCAGTGATACAGTACAACAGGCCTCTACACTACAGCAGACAGCAGTCTCCATCTGCTCCAGTGATACAGTACAACAGGCCTCTACACTACAGCAGTCATGACACAGCAGTTTGCATTGAACAGGATATGCTTCAGAGACACAAGTGAAACGTTTTAGTTGTTTAATTAAAACTAAGTTGTTAAACTATCTCCTCTTTACAGAAAGCTATCACTCCAGTACATCGTTCACTCATACAGCAGATTAACTCAATCAGACAAATGTTTTTTATCGTTTTATGTCCTAAAACGTCCTTGAAAAGCCAGCCCTTACTGTACATACAGGAAACATGATGTCTGCCAGCAGTCAGTCAGGCAGTCACCCAGTCAGGCAGTCAGTCAGGCAGTCACCCAGTCAGGCAGTCAGGCAGTCACCCAGTCAGGCAGTCACCCAGTCAGGCAGTCAGGCAGTCACCCAGTCAGGAAGTCACCCAGTCAGGCAGTCACCCAGTCAGGCAGTCACCCAGTCAGGCAGGCTGGCAGTCAGGCAGTCACCCAGTCAGGCAGTCAGGCAGGCAGGAAGTCACCGATTCAGGCAGTCAGGCAGTCACCCAGTCAGGCAGTCAGGCAGTCACCCAGTCAGGCAGTCACCCAGTCAGGCAGTCTGGCAGTCAGGCAGTCACCCAGTCACCCAGTCAGGCAGTCAGGCAGTCAGGCAGTCAGGCAGTCACCCAGTCACCCAGTCAGGCAGTCACCCAGTCACCCAGTCAGGCAGTCAGGCAGTCACCCAGTCACCCAGTCAGGCAGTCACCCAGTCAGGCAGTCAGGCAGTCAGGCAGTCACCCAGCCAGGCAGGCACGCAGTCACCCAGTTAGGCAGTCAGGCAGTCACCCAGTCAGGCACTCACCCAGTCACCCAGTCAGGCAGTCAGGCAGTCACCCAGTCAGGCAGTCAGGCAGTCACCCAGTCACCCAGTCAGGCAGTCAGGCAGTCAGGCAGTCACCCAGTCACCCAGTCAGGCAGTCACCCAGTCAGGCAGTCAGGCAGTCACCCAGTCAGGCAGTGAGGCAGTCACCCAGTCAGGCAGTCAGGCAGTCACCCAGTCAGGCAGTCACCCAGTCACCCAGTCAGGCAGTCACCCAGTCACCCAGTCAGGCAGTCAGGCAGTCACCCAGTCAGGCAGTCAGGCAGTCACCCAGTCACCCAGTCAGGCAGTCAGGCAGTCACCAAGTCAGGCAGTCAGGCAGTCAGGCAGTCACCCAGTCACCCAGTCAGGCAGTCAGGAAGTCACCCAGTCAGGCTGTCAGGCAGTCACTCAGTCAGGCAGTCAGGCAGTCACCCAGTCAGGCAGTCAGGCAGTCAGGCAGTCACCCAGTCAGGCAGTCACCCAGTCAGGCAGTCAGGCAGTCACCCAGTCAGGCAGTCACCCAGTCACCCAGTCAGCCAGTCACCCAGTCACCCAGTCACCCAGTCAGGCAGTCGACCAGTCACCCAGTCACCCAGTCAGGCAGTCAGGCAGTCAGGCAGTCAGGCAGTCAGAAGTAATGTGGATGAAGAATGTAAAGATATAACAGGCTACCAGATTGAGCCTCTCCTCTCCTCTCCTCTCCTCTCCTCTCCTCTCCTCTCCTCTCCTCTCCTCTCCTCTCTTCTCCTCTCTGCTCTCTCTGCTCTCTCTGCTCTCTCTGCAGTGCTATCTTCTCTTCTCTCTCTGCTCTCTCTGCTCTCTCTGCTCTCCTCTCTCTCTGCTCTCTCTCTCTGCTCTCTCTGCTCTCTCAGCAGCTCTCTCTGCTCTCTCTCTCTGCTCTCTCTGCTCTCCTCTCTCTCTGCTCTCTCTCTCTGCTCTCTTTGCTCTCTCTGCTCTCCTCTCTCTCTGCTCTCTCTCGCTGCTCTCTCTGCTCTCTCTCTCTGCTCTCTCTGCTCTCTCTCTCTGCTCTCTCTGCTCTCTCAGCAGCTCTCTCTTCTCTTCTCTCTCTCGCTCCTCTCCACTCTCTATCACTCCTCTCCACATCAGCACAACTCAGAAGATATTGCAAAAAAACTTTTCCCTCAGGTGAAACATTGTCATATCCCATTAATCTTTTCAAACTTGGCCCCAGTCGGTTCGCTCCGATCCTTAGGAGGGAAGGAGGCAGGGAGGCAGGGAGGCAGGGAGACAGGGAGACAGGGAGGCAGGGAGACATGGAGGCAGGGAGACATGGAGGCAGGGAGGGAGGGAGGGAGGAGGGACAGGGAGGGAGGCAGGGAGGGAGGGAGGGAGGGAGGGAGGGAGGGAGGGAGGGAGGGAGGGAGGGAGGGAACTGTACCTCCTCTAATCGTATCTTTTTAATGTAGTCAAGGAAGGATGGCTCAGTAGCATCCCAAATAGCACCCTACTACCCTCTGTAGTGCACTACTTTAGACCATATTCTGTGGGTTTAATATTGTTCACTATTAATATTCTGTGGGTTTAATATTGTTCACTATTAATATTCTGTGGGTTTAATGTTGTTCACTATTAATATTCTGTGGGTATAATGTTGTTCACTATTAATATTCTGTGGGTTTAATGTTGTTCACAATTAACATTCTGTGGGTTTAATATTGTTCACTATTAATATTATGTGGGTTTAATGTTGACTTACAGTGAATATATGCATAGCTACACGTTTAGCATGTATATATTGTCCGTGTTGGGATTTGAACCCATGACCTTGGCATCACAAGACCACCAACCTCACTAGATATTGCTAGTCAGCTGTCTTGACTAACAGACAGTGATATGAGAACTGTTGGGTTCCTTCATCAATGGCCTGGATTCACACAGCGTCTCAGAGTAGGGGTTCTGATTTGGGATCAAAGGCCTGGATTCACACAGCGTCTCAGAATAGGGGTTCTGATTTGGGATCAAAGGCCTGGATTCACACAGCGTCTCAGAGTAATGGTTCTGATTTGGGATCAAAGGCCTGGATTCACACAGCGTCTCAGAGTAGGGGTTCTGATTTGGGATCAAAGGCCTGGATTCACACAGCGTCTCAGAGTAGGGGTTCTGATTTGGGATGAAAGGCCTGGATTCACACAGCGTCTCAGAGTAGGGGTTCTGATTTGGGATCAAAGGCCTGGGTTCACACAGCATCTCAGAGTAGGGGCTCTGATTTGGGATCAAAGGCCTGGATTCAAACAGCGTCTCAGAGTAGGGGTTCTGATTTGGGATTAAAGGCCTGGATTCACACAGCGTCTCAGAGTACAGGTTCTGATTTGGGATTAAAGGCCTGCATTCACACAGCGTCTCAGAGTACGGGTTCTGATTTGGGATCAAAGGCCTGGATTCACACAGCGTCTCAGAGTGTGTGGTTCTGATTTGGGATTAAAGGCCTGGATTCACACAGCGTCTCAGAGTAGGGGTTCTGATTTGGGATCAAAGGCCTGGATTCACACAGCGTCTCAGAGTAGGGGTTCTGATTTGGGATCAAAGGCCTGGATTCACACAGCGTCTCAGAGTAGGGGTTCTGATTTGGGATCAAATGCCTGGGTTCACACAGCATCTCAGAGTAGGGGTTCTGATTTGGGATCAAAGGCCTGGATTCACACAGCGTCTCAGAGTAGGGGTTCTGATTTGAGATCAAAGGCCTGGATTCACACAGCGTCTCAGAGTGTGTGGTTCTGATTTGGGATAAAAAGCCTGGATTCACACAGTGTCTCAGAGTAGGGGTTCTGATTTGGGATCAGGTCCCCCACCAGCCCAAACGAATATGAGGTAAAAGGCCATGCGATCCAACGCGTCACTCTGTGAATACAAGCCAACGGCTGTAGAGTTTATTAAAAGGTTTATTATAAGGTTTATTATAAGGTTTATTAAAAGGTTTATTATAAGGTTTATTAAAAGGTTTATTATAAGGTTTATTATAAGGTTTATTATAAGGTTTATTATAAGGTTTATTAAAAGGTTTATTAAAAGGTTTATTAGAAGGTTTATTAAAAGGTTTATTATAAGGTTTATTATAAGGTTTATTATAAGGTTTATTATAAGGTTTATTAAAAGGTTTATTATAAGGTTTATTATAAGGTTTATTATAAGGTTTATTATAAGGTTTATTAAAAGGTTTATTATAAGGTTTATTATAAGGTTTATTATAAGGTTTATTAAAAGGTTTATTATGAGGTTTATTAAAAGGTTTATTAGAAGGTTTATTAGAAGGTTTATTAGAAGGTTTATTAGAAGGTTTATTATAAGGTTTATTATAAGGTTTATTATAAGGTTTATTAAAAGGTTTATTATAAGGTTTATTAAAAGGTTTATTATAAGGTTTATTATAAGGTTTATTATAAGGTTTATTATAAGGTTTATTAAAAGGTTTATTAAAAGGTTTATTAAAAGGTTTATTAGAAGGTTTATTAGAAGGTTTATTAGAAGGTTTATTAGAAGGTTTATTATAAGGTTTATTATAAGGTTTATTAAAAGGTTTATTAAAAGGTTTATTAGAAGGTTTATTATAGAGTTTATTAAAAGGTTTATTATAAGGTTTATTATAAGGTTTATTATAAGGTTTATTATAAGGTTTATTATAGAGTTTATTATAAGGTTTATTATAAGGTTTATTATAAGGTGTGCGACCAGTGCAGGTGAGAACCCTGTTGAGTCAACGTCTGTGTGTGAGAACCAGATGTGCAGCTGAATCAATAAATTAAATGTTCCCTACACTACTTCATAGACTCATTTAAAGCCCTGCAATCACAAACACCTTTAAAACCTTCTAGAACAGGAGTCAAAAATAACCAGGGAAGTGTCCCATATGGAAAAATATTCCCTATGTAGTGCACTACTTTAGACCAGAGCCCTATAGAACCCTATTCCCTATATAGTACACTACTTTAGACCAGAGCCCTATAGAACCCTATTCCCTACATAGTGCACTACTTTAGACCAGAGCCCTATATAACCCTATTCCCTACATAGTGCACTACTTTAGACCAGAGCCCTATAGAACCCTATTCCCTACCCCCCCCCCCCCCCCCCCCCCCCCCCGCTGCCCATCCGTCCCTCCCCCTCCGCCCCTCCCCTAAAGTTGTCAGTCAAGGGTGCTGTTCTAGGGCTGATTCCAAACAAGCCTTTCTGTTGGCTGCTGTGATCACTAACTAGATAGTGTGTTATTGTCCATTCCACTGCACCATTTACAAAGGAGAGGAGGGTGTCTGGTGGATCCCTTAGTCTGTATAATAGTGAACTAGTTTTAAATGCACAGGGGCCCATATGGCTGAGCAACACCCAGCCCTGAGCAACACCCAAAGCAACATCCTGAGACATCCTGAGACGTCCTGAGACATCCTGGGACATCCTGAGACATCCTGAGACATCCTGGGAGATCCTGAGACATCTGAGACATCCTGAGACATCCTGAGACATCCTGGGACATCCTGGGACATCCTGAGACGTCCTGAGACGTCCTGAGACATCCTGAGACATCATGAGACATCCTGAGACATCCTGGGAGATCCTGGGACATCCTGAGACATCCTGAGACATCCTGGGACATCCTGAGACATCCTGGGACATCCTGAGACATCCTGAGACATCCTGAGACATCCTGAGAGATCCTGAGACACCGTGAGACATCCTGAGAGATCACTCACGTTGCAGAGCCACTGTGTTCATCCATTAGCTGGGGATAGAGACTATCTACTGTAGGTATTGTGGCTACAAACACACAGAATACACACAGAATACACACAGAACACACACAGAATACACACAGAACACACACAGAACACACACAGTACAACGTCAGGACACAACGGACAACTGCCACTGCTTCTCTGCATCAATTATTAAAACATATTGATCACAATGAATCTGATAATGAATTGTGGGACGACTGTAGGAAGTGGTTAGAAATTACCCCACTGCACTGTCATACCTCACGTGTGTGTGTGTGTGTGTGTGTGTGTGTGTGTGTGTGTGTGTGTGTGTGTGTGTGAGAGAGAGAGAGAGTGGCATACTTAATGTGTCCTACTAGTGAACCTGCTCTCAGCAGAAAAAATGACCCCAACACCCCTCCCCTCCCATGGCCTCCTCTACCCCCCCCCACCCCAACTTCCCCCCCACCATCCCTTGACCCCCATCTCCGTCCACCTCTCCCCACCACCCCTCACCTCCCCCAGCCTCCTCCATCTCCACTACAGAGATTTAGAACACTGACAACACCAACACACCAGACCTTAATGGTTCTTTTGTCTGCCATCTTTCTTTTACAACCTCTGAGGCGTCAACCCAGAGATGTGATGCGTCAACAGGAGTCACACCGTCCCCCTCATCCCTCTATCCAGCCCCTGCACACGAGCTCTCTCTCTCTTCCCGGATAGCTCTTATCAGTGATTCGTCTTCGACTGTCATTATCAATCTGCCTGTGCATTTAGCAACGTCGTTAGGCATGAGTTTTTCACTGAGGATCAGAGAGGAGAAAGCCACAAACAGTCTGCTCGCTCTCGCTCTCTCTCGCTCTCTCTCTCTCTCTCTCTCTCTCTCTCTCCCTCTCCCAAAGCATTAGGCATGAGTATTTCATTAAAGAGAAGAGAGAGCCACAAACACAGTCTGCTCTCTCTCTCTCTCTCTCTCTCTCTCTCTCTCTCTCTCTCTCTCTTAGGCTCTCTCTTTCTCTCTCTCTCTCTCTCTCTCTCTCTCTCTCTCTCTCTCTCTCTCTCTCTCTCTCTCTCTCTCTCTCTCTCTCTCTCTCTCTCTCTCTCTCTCTCTCTCCCCCATCTCCCAAAGCATTAGGCACGAGTATTTCACTGAGGATCGGAGAGAGCCACAAACACAGACTGCTCTCCATCTCTCTCCTTCTCCTCCTCCCAACGCATTAGGGGTACTAGTGCAGGTTGGCTCAGTGCCAGGGAATGGCAAGCAGAGCAACAGTGCCCTCTTCAGGTGATGTACCTCCCCCATTCATCTATCACCCCACCCACCCCAATCCTCTCTCTATCCTTCCCTCTATCATCCAGCGACTCTCTCTCTCTCTCTCTCCTTCTCTCCGCGTGGGCTCCTCCTCCCCTCCTCCCCTCCTCCAGCTCTATGACATCAGGAAGAGCATGTTTGTATTGAGGGTTTTATTAGCAGGACAAATTAATAAGGTTTTGATAAAAACACATCATGGATTAGGTTGGAATCTGAGTCCTCATTATTGAATAATCCTTTTTCAATTGGATGTGTATCAGGTTCCGTAAAGGGCACACAGACACACACACACACATGTACGCACGCACACGCACACACACACACACACACACAGTTATTCTGCTAGGATATGACAGTGATTCACGTAGAGAGAGGGGGAAGAATTACGGTCAGTTTCAGCTCAGATGAATGAATTGTTTCCTACATCGATATAATCAACAAATGAGTTTTAAAAACATTCCAGAAGCCCTATATTAAGGTTCTGACTTTGGACTTCAAGCAGGTCAACGGTGTCAACTGTGTGTTTTGCTGTAGTATCAATATACAAACATACAGATCTACTAATAGCGTAAATACACAATCCTATAGAACATCATGAGGGGAAAGGAGGAGGAGTCAACGTATTGGGGGGGGGGGGGGGGGGCACGAGCTGGAGGCATCAGTAGAACTCAGTCGTTGTCTCTAGAAGACTCAGATGTATACAGAGTGGTTTCACTTCTTCTGTTGGTGTGTTGTGGTACTAGATGTTTCTCCTACTGGTGTTGTGGTACTAGATGTTTCTCCTCCTGGTGTTGTGGTAGTAGATGTTTCTCCTGCTGGTGTTGTGGTAGTAGATGTTTCTCCTACTGGTGTTGTGGTACTAGATGTTTCTCCTACAGGTGTTGTGGAACTAGATGTTTCTCCTACTGGTGTTGTGGAACTAGATGTTTATCCTACTAGTGTTGTGGTAGTAGATGTTTCTCCTACTGGTGTTGTGGTAGTAGATGTTTCTCCTACTGGTGTTGTGGTAGTAGATGTTTCTCCTGCTGGTGTTGTGGTACTAGATGTTTCTCCTACTGGTGTTGTGGTACTAGATGTTTCTCCTACTGGTGTTGTGGTACTAGATGTTTCTCCTACTGGTGTTGTGGTACTAGATGTTTCTCCTACTGGTGTTGTGGTACTAGATGTTTCTCCTACTGGTGTTGTGGTACTAGATGTTTCTCCTACTGGTGTTGTGGTACTAGATGTTTCTCCTACTGGTGTTGTGGTACTAGAAGTTTCCGTAATATAATCAATGATAAAATGGTGAGCTGAGTAGACAGGCGAGAAAAAAATGTTTCTTTCACAAATGTTTTTTTAAAGGCATCTTTGCAACACATCAATTTCACCATCTAGTCCGCATCCCAAATGCCTCCCCCCGCCCCATTCCCTTTTTATAGTTCACTACTTTTGACCAGAGCCCTTTGGACCCTATTCCCTTATGAACCCTATTCCCCCTATTCACCCTGGTCAAACGGAGTGCACTACGAAGGGAATAAGAGGGGGCCGTTTGGAAGGCAGGACACCATTTATCTCATTCAACCTTCTGAGGCCCATTTAAAAGGTCATGTGTCTGTAGAATCTGACAAGGCTTTAGACAGTTGCCCACGTGGTACATGTTTGATTGAAATATCTTTTTAAATAACTTTAAAAAAAATAAAAAGGGGAACATAATAACAGCAAGAGACTGTAGGGAGGAGACGCAAAGGGAAAATTAATAGTATGCATGTTGTTTGTTTGGTTCAGTCTATAGTTAACCAATTGTCATACATGAATTCATATATATGTGATTTTTTGGGGGGGGGGGTTTAAAAGGTACAGTGGGACTTATAGTGGGACTTATAGTAGGGGGTGATTCCCCCCCTTTCTCATTGGTGTTAAGACCATGTCAGCTATAGTGTATAGTGTAGAAGGGAGCTCAGCACTGTTGGACCGGGCAGTTATACGCAGTACTTATAGACCAGTAAAAGTTATCTTTTACCTGTCTGGACGGGTGTACGGATCCCTTAGTCTTGAATCCTCCCTGGGAACTGCACTCCGAGGCACTGAAGTGGTCTGAACTAGTGGAGGATCTCTTGGAGAGAGTATCACAGCCCCCTACGAAGGTGTTGTCCAGAGGGAGCTCCTGAATCATGTGGTGTTTCTTCACGGAGACCGGCGTGTCCGCTTTGAGGTGGAACGCGGACTGCGGAGAAGCGGACTTGTAGTGCCGTGCCAGGTCTGGACTGGAAGGCTTGAAGGTGGTCGTAGGAGCAGCGTTCCAGTCAAAGTGGCCAGGCTCCTCCAGCTCGGCAGGCAGGCTGATGTTGCCGTTGATGGGCTCGTGAGCCGGGTCGTCCGGCTTGTTCTCCTCGATGGTGACAAAGTTCAGGAGGGAGCTTTTAGGCGACTTCCTTTTCTTACGCTTCTTCTTCTTGTTCTGCTTGTTCTCCTGGTTGGGAGACATCCACTCAGCGCCCTGCTTCTTTCTCTGGGCCGCCTTGAACCGCGAGGTGTGACGGCAGCGCACCAGGACTGTCACGAAGATCACCACAATCACCACCATCGCCCCGGCTACGATGGCGATCATGATGGTGAGATAATCTCCGCTCTGGTAAGTCTCACCGCTCTCCCCGATGTTCCTGTCCAGGGGCGTCTCCATGGTGCGGCGAATGAGGTCGTAGATAAACGTGGCGTTGCCGACCGTGTCGTTCACGTAGAGGAACACCAGCACCAGGGTGTGCAGGGACTTAGGGTAGCCCAGGTCGCTAATGTTCACGACCAGCCGATGAAGGCCGATGTCGGAGATAGCAGGCTTCTCCTCCAGGGTGATGTTTCCTGTCACAGGGTCGATCCGGAACAGACCTTTGGTGTTGCCGCTAACGATGGTGTACTTGAGCTCTGCGTTCATCCCTGTGTCACCGTCCACAGCAAAGACCTCGGCCACCACCGATCCAGGGATGGACGAGAGGGGGACCAGTTTGAAGGAGGTGTTGGAAGGAGGGTAGATGACGATGGGGGTGTTGTCGTTTACGTCGATGACATTGATGGTCACCTTGGCGGCCGAGGAACATGGGGGCCGCCCGCTATCCACCGCCCGGGCGTCGAAGGTGTAGGAGCTCTGCTGCTCCCGGTCAAAGGACACGTTGGACTTAATTACTCCAGAGTACGGGTCTAGGATAAAGTTCTCGTTGTCGCTGAGTATCGAAAGCGTGACGGCGGCATTTTCCCCGGCGTCTGAGTCTGTGACAGTTATCACACCCACCGTGCTGTACTTGGGCAGGTTCTCTGACACAAAGAACTGGAAGTGGTTGTGGGTGAACTTGGGGCTGTTGTCGTTTTCGTCGAGCACTGTCACGATGACTGCCGCCTGGCTCTGGAGTGGAGGCGTCCCGTTGTCTCGGGCCGTTACCGTGAAGAGGAACCGATCCTGGTCCTCGCGATCGAAAACCCGGGAGGCCGTGAGGACACCGGTTTTACGGTCCAGGTCAAAGAACGAGGCGTTAGGGCCCAGTTGGTAGACGATCTCCGCGTTTTTCCCGCTGTCCTCGTCGGTGGCGCTGAGAGTCGTGAGGAAGAGATTGCGTTTGTTGTTCTCCACGACGGCCAGCTCGATGACAGGATGGCTGAAGATCGGCGAGTTGTCATTTTCATCCTCCAGCCTCACCCTTACCAACGCTGTCTGGTTCAAGCTCGGCTTGCCAGAGTCGGAGGCTATGATTTTGAAGTTGTACTCTTTGGTCCCCTCAAAGTCGAGCAGCGCCGACGTCTCTAGTAGATACTGGTTGTCGTACACCGCTTTGAGGTGAAAGGGGACATCCTTCTCGATGAAACAGATGACCTTGCCGTTGACGTCCGTGTCCTTGTCCGACACGGTGATCAAAGCTATCTTGGTGTTGATTGGGTCTTTCTCCGAGAGGAACACGGTGCCGTTTATTGGACTGATGATATATCTCAGATCGATGTTTGGCGGATTGTCGTTCACGTCCGTCACGTTTATAGTTACGGTAGCTCTGGCTGGGCTGGAGCTGCCGTCGCTCGCTAACACGGATAACTTGTGTATGGCGGTCTCCTCTCTATCGAGGGGTCGCTGTACGGTTATAAGGCCAGTGGTGCCGTTTAAAGCAAATAGTCTCTTGGTAGCTGGGGACACCTGCGTCCCGAACATGTATTTGATTTCGGCATTCGCCCCGACGTCTGCGTCCGTAGCCTGTAGCTGGACTACGGACGTCCCTATTGGCGAGTTCTCCGGTATGTGGACCTCGATCTGGTTCTCCCTGAACACCGGCTTGTTATCGTTAACGTCTGTGACGGTGACTTGGAGGATGGCGGTGCTGGATTTCTGTGGCATGCCGCCGTCCTCCACCTTGATCTTCATGACGTACGTGTCCTTCTGTTCCCTGTCCAGGTTCTGCTGAACGATGAGCTGCGGCCACTTCTCCCCCTCGGGCGTCTCTACGATGTCCAACCCGAAGGCGCTTTGCCCGTTCACCAGCTGGTACTTGTGTACACTGTTGGGGCCGGTGTCGGGGTCGGTGGCGGAGGGGATGGCGAAACGACTGTTGATCAGCGTGTTCTCCGGGATGGAGATGTTGATGACGGGAGACGGGAACATGGGAGCGTTGTCGTTGGTGTCCTTGACTACGATCTTAATCTTTATCAATCTGAAGTAGTCGTTGGGTAAAATCACCACCTCGATCTCGAAGGAGCATTCGTTCTCCTCGAACGAGGGGCCGGGACAGAGCCTCTCCCTGTCGATGCGATTGGAGGTCGTAAATATCTCTCCCGTGCTGCTCTGCACTCTGAGCAGAGGGTTGTCGCCGGCTTTAGACACCAGCCTGTAGACCAGGTTAGCGCTAGCTCCGGTAGCAGCGTTTGTATGCGAGACGTTCAGGTCCTTCGGTATGTTTCCAATGAGAACGTTTTCCTGCAGTTCCTCTCTAATAGGATAGATCAGTTCCTGGGCTATAGAAGGGTCCATCCAAAAACAGGCAACGAGAGCAGCCAACAAGTAAAAGTCTGTTAGATCCATGGTGACAACGGTCCTGTGGTTACACTGTTTCAGACCTTGTGGATTTTAAACACTTCCTCTTCTTCTTTCAATGTAATGTTGAATGTCAGAGTGATGGATTGGTGAAATCTTGCATTTGAAGAAGGGGCAGTTTCCACACACGGACAACCCTATGAATAGACAAAGAGTTTGCATTAGATTTATTTCAGTAAAGCCTCAGATCAGGGGGGGCGGCGGGGGTGCTCACACTTTTAGGGGTGGTGATTTCGAAAAGATGCGTAAAAATCCAACAGAAAAAAAATCCAACATAATATCACTTTAAAATATCCTATATTCGATCATAATACCCTCGGACAACAGCAAAGGTGCTACAAAATAAAATCTAATCTCAAACACACATGGCATCCGCAGTGTCCTTGATTAATACATTTAACATTAACCTAACTTCAAGGTATCTAATTGTTGTTATCTACCATTTATACCCATCTCCTCTCTCTTCTTTGGTTCCTGGACACTTGTTTCGGTTACATCCCCCCCCCCCCCCAAAAAAAGCCCTTAGGATAATATCATACTGCAGCAAGCGCTCAAGCAGCCATTCAAGTCTGTGCCCTCTTCTCCCCAGACCTTATACACATTATGCCCATAACGATTCCTCAACGCCTCTCTATAAGCACCTCGCCGTTGTAACTTCAGAGAGCTACAGGCAGCCGAGATCCATTACGCTTAAATTATTGTGATTGATAGGACGTAGGATGGAATCAAATACCCTGTGTTTGAATTTCAACGGGATGAATTTCACCATTATTTAACCGTTGTAAATAGGCAGCAACAATAAATATATATTTTTTTAATCTATTCCATAATAGTGCGCTCTGAATATTCTTACCGTTATCCAAAATAAAATCCCCTTTAGTGCGCGAGATAATTGGAATGCGTGTTCTTCTAATGCCCAAAATTGCGGCTGTGCATAGAAGCCTCCTCTCCTATTCGATACAAATCCTATTCAGAGTTGGAATATCCTGTTTTAAATCCGGTTGGTAAAGATATCGGTATTGATCGCAGCCGTTAGATTTCTTCAAGTCCAAGTCTGTGAAGCGCAATGCCTTTTGGTTCTACTGACATAACGGCAGTTGACTGTGAGGGAAAGAGAAAACAGCACCGGCGAGGAGAGACACAATAATTAATTATATTTCTAAACGTTTCACAGTTCGTTTTTTTGTCATTGAACTTTACATGAAAAGCGTTGATGCTCCCTTCAGTCGATCATATAATGTCGACTGCGGCTGATTCTCCTCTCCCACAAACAAAATCAGCTGATCATTGGCGAGCGGCGGGTTCCTCGGACCATGAAGTCATTCTGCATCACCGGTAGCTCCAATATCAGTCGTATTTTTTGTTGTTGCCGGTGGTAGCCTACGGTAAAATAGTCCGCTTGGCTCGCTACCTGTTTAGCTGAAAGCGCCCACTGATAGAATAACGCACACGGTTTGCTTGTCCCATCGTGTGTCAACTTCACTGAGGCTCTCCATTGAAATTGCGCCTCATTTCGTGTTAAAAAAAAAATAGAGCAAATGTGAGAAAGACAAAAATAATAATATTCACAATCTTTGGAACGCATCTAATTGAATCCGTGATAGTCCGTTCAGTGCTATGACGGAGTGGAATGGTGTGTGTGTGGCGCTTATCCGTTCACTCTCTCCTAGAACTGAATATCTTGCACTAACTCTGAATAAACCCATAGGGGGGGTGAAGTATAACACGTCGCCACCTCCGACCTTCCTCATTGGACGCCCTCTCCATTACAGTTTCGCTGATGGGGATCCGAAAATAGATCTGATTGGTCGAGAGGAACGTCCGTTACATCGGTTACC
>NC_092153.1:5187696-5202696 GCF_045791955.1 Oncorhynchus clarkii lewisi
TCCATTCTTCATTATATGGTATTGAGGGAGAGAGAGAGAGAGACTCCATTATTCATTCTATGTTATTGAGGGAGAGAGAGAGAGACTCCATTCTTCATTCTATGGTATTGAGGGAGAGAGAGACTCCATTATTCATTCTTGGTATTGAGAGAGAGAGAGAGACTCCATTCTTCATTTTATGTTATTGAGGGAGAGAGAGAGAGAGAGCGAGAGAGAGAGAGATAGAGACTCCATTCTTTGTTCTATGGTATTGAGGGAGAAGGGGAGAGAGAGAGATTGAGAGAGAGAGAGAGAGGGGGACTCTATTCTTCATTATGTGGTATTGAGCGAGAGAGGGAGAGAGAGAGATTCCATTTTTCATTTTATGGTATTGAGGGAGAGAGAGAGAGAGAGACTCCATTCTTTGTTCTAGGGTATTGAAGGAGGGATGAGAGATGGTGAGAGAGAGAGACAGAGAGCGAGAATCCATTCTTGGTGCTTGAGTATTGCAGGAGGGATGGATGGAGGGATGGAGAGAGAGAAGGAGAGATGGTGATGACACAGTTTATGTGTTGTATCTCATAGAGCTAGTTGAGTGAGGTGAGAACAGAACAGAACAGCACAGAACACAGCACACTTGGTGCTCCTGGGAGCTGAACTCTACAATACCAGTGTATGTGTGTGTGTGTTTGTATGTTTGTGTGCATGTGTGTGTGTGTGTGTGTGTGTGTGTGTGTGTGTGTGTGTGTGTGTGTGTGTGTGTGTGTGTGTGTGTGTGTGTGTGTGTGTGTGTACATTTCTCTCTGTGTGTGTGTGTGTGTGTGTGTGTGTGTGTGTGTGTGTCCTGTGGGTCAGATGTCCATTAGCACAGCCCAAACTTATGCCCCGACCCTCTCCCTCCTCTCCTCCTCTCCTCCTCTCCCTCCTCTCCCTCCATCCCTCCTCTCCTCCATCACTCCTCTCCTCCTCTCCCCCCTCTCCCTCCTCTCCTCTCCTCCTCTCCTCCTCTCCCTCCTCTTCCTCCATCCCTCCTGTCCTCCATCCCTCCTCTCCTCCTCTCCCCTCTCCCCCCTCCCCCTCCTCTACCTCCTCTCATTCCTCTACTTCCTCTCCTCCTCTCCCCCCTCCCCCTCCTCTACCTCCTCTCACTCCTCTACTTCCTCTCCTCTCCCTCCTCTCCTCCTCTACCCCCTCCCCGTCCTTTCCCTCCTCTCCCTCCTCCCACCCCTCTCCCCCCTCTCCCTCCTTTCCCTCCTCTACTTCCTCTCCTCTCCCCCTCTCCCCCCTCTCCCTCCTCTCCCCCCTCCCCTCCTCTCCCCCCTCTCCCTCCTCTCTGGCTGTGAGAGAGAGGGAGAGCGATGATCTGTCACTTTAGCTTCCAGTCTGCTGGCTGCCAACCCGTTGGGACTGACAGGCAAAGTTACTCTGCTTGTGACTCTCAAGCTTGTGTGTGTGTGTGTGTGTGTGTGTGTGTGTGTGTGTGTGTGTGTGTGTGTGTGTGTGTGTGTGTGTGTGTGTGTGTGTGTGTGTGTGTGTGTGTGTGTGTGTGTGTGCCAAAACATGTTTGGAAGATGACGTTAAGATAAGATGTTGAAATGGTTTAAATAATCAGAGAATTACTGAACCAAACCTGGATTATGTCCTTTGACCTCGACATTCCTCATATCCTGTCAACTCCTGTTATTCTAGACTCTCAGTGGGTTTCACCACACAGAGGTCGAACCTCTGTCACCTCCACTAATGGTCTCATATGTCCTGCTAAATAGACTCTACTTTAGGTCTCAGGACGTCACTATAGTTCTCTATGTCCTGATAGATAGACACTACTTTAGGTCTCAGGACATCACTATAGTTCTCATATGTCCTGATAGATAGACTCTACTTTAGGTCTCAGGACGTCACTATAGTTCTCATATGTCCTGATAGATAGCTCTACTTTAGGTCTCAGGACATCACTATAGTTCTCTATGTCCTGATAGATAGACTCTACTTTAGGTCTCAGGACGTCACTATAGTTCTCTATGTCCTGATAGATAGACACTACTTTAGGTCTCAGGATGTCACTATAGTTCTCTATGTCCTGATAGATAGACACAACTTTAGGTCTCAGGATGTCACTATAGTTCTCTATGTCCTGATCTCTCTCTGTCTCTCTCTCTCTGTCTCTCTCTGTCTCTCTCTCTCTCTCTCTCTCTCTCTCTCTCTCTCTCTCTCTCTCAGACCTAGTCTGAGGGTCAGGTGATGACAGCAGGGTAGCTCTCTCTCTCTCTATCTCTCGGTCTCTCTCTCTCTCACTGATCCTCTACCCACCACAGAGACCCAGTCTGAGGGTCAGGTGATGACAGCAGGGTAGCTCTCTCTCTCTCTATCTCTCGGTCTCTCTCTCTCTCTCTGATCCTCTACCCACCACAGAGACCCAGTCTGAGGGTCAGGTGATGACAGCAGGGTAGCTCTCTCTCTCTCTATCTCTCGGTCTCTCTCTCTCCCTCTGATCCTCTACCCTCTACAGAGACCCAGTCTGAGTAGCTGTGACCTCTAGCACCGTACTGCCTGGAGATTCTTCAGGAAGGGCTCCATGTGTGTGTGTGTGTGTGTGTGTGTGTGTGTGTGTGTGTGTGTGTGTGTGTGTGTGTGTGTGTGTGTGTGTGTGTGTGTGTGTGTGTGTGTGTACATCATACGACCATTCAAACGGTTGACCTTGGTTTGATTCTCAGATTGACTTATTGACTGTTCTACGCGGAGGAATATCGGCTTGTTGAATAATGCAGAGACACGACTGTTTACCTTCTCATGTCACTGTACAGAGCCCCTGTCCCAAATGGCTCACTATTCCCTATATAGTGCACCACTTTAGACCAGGGAACTATAGAACCCTATGCCCTATATATAGTGCACTACTTTGGATCCTGTCTCTACAAAGAGAATTGCATTCATCAGTTTTATTGACAATTGTCAACAACAACAAAAAATATGGTCAGTCAAAATCAAAAACCTAAAATGAATGTATATGAATGTTGTAAGTAAATCAATGGTTTGATCAGTGGGAAACGAATATCCAACTAGTCAGTGACTACTGTGTGGAGTTTGGAGTTTGGGACAGTAACTATGTGAGTTTACTACAGCATTATAGACACTATGACCTGGGATTTCCTATGGTCTACTAGGTAGAAGAACCCCTTACAGTATTATAGACACTATGAGCTGGGATTTCCTATGGTCTTCTAGGTAGAAGAACCCCTTACAGTATTATAGACACTATGAGCTGGGATTTACTATGGTCTTCTAGGTAGAAGAACACCTTACAGTATTATAGACACTATGAGCTGGGATTTCCTATGGTCTTCTAGGTAGAAGAACCCCTTACAGTATTATAGACACTATGAGCTGGGATTTCCTATGGTCTTCTAGGTAGAAGAACCTCTTACAGTATTATAGACACTATGAGCTGGGATTTACTATGGTCTTCTAGGTAGAAGAACCTCTTACAGTATTATAGACACTATGAGCTGGGATTTACTATGGTCTTCTAGGTAGAAGAACCCCTTACAGTATTATAGACACTATGAGCTGGGATTTCCTATGGTCTTCTAGGTAGAAGAACCCCTTACAGTATTATAGACACTATGAGCTGGGATTTCCTATGGTCTTCTAGGTAGAATAACCCCTTACAGTATTATAGACACTATGAGCTGGGATTTACTATGGTCTTCTAGGTAGAATAACCTCTTACAGCATTATAGACACTATGAGCTGGGATTTACTATGGTCTTCTAGGTAGAAGAGCGCCTTACAGTATTATAGACACTATGACCTGGGATTTCCTATGGTCTTCTAGGTAGAAGAGCGCATTACAGTATTATAGACACTATGAGCTGGGATTTACTATGGTCTTCTAGGTAGAAGAACCCCTTACAGTATTATAGACACTATGAGCTGGGATTTACTATGGTCTTCTAGGTAGAAGAGTGCCTTACAGTATTATAGACACTATGAGCTGGGATTTACTATGGTCTTCTAGGTAGAAGAACCCCTTACAGTATTATAGACACTATGACCTGGGATTTACTATGGTCTTCTAGGTAGAAGAGCCTCTTACAGTGTTATAGACACCATGAGCTGGGATTTCCTATGGTCTTCTAGGTAGATGAGCGCCTTAGAGTATTATAGACACTATGAGCTGGGATTTACTATAGTCTTCTAGGTAGAAGAACCCCTTACAGTATTATAGACACTATGAGCTGGGATTTACTATGGTCTTCTAGGTAGAAGAGCGCCTTACAGTATTATAGACACTATGAGCTGGGATTTACTATGGTCTTCTAGGTAGAATAACCCCTTACAGTATTATAGACACTATGAGCTGGGATTTCCTATGGTCTTCTAGGTAGAAGAACCCCTTACAGTATTATAGACACTATGAGCTGGGATTTCCTATGGTCTTCTAGGTAGAATAACCCCTTACAGTATTATAGACACTATGAACTGGGATTTACTATGGTCTTCTAGGTAGAATAACCTCCTACAGTATTATAGACACTGAGCTGGGATTTACTATGGTCTTCTAGGTAGAAAAACCCCTTACAGTATTATAGACACTATGACCTGGGATTTCCTATGGTCTTCTAGGTAGAAGAGCGCATTACAGTATTATAGACACTATGAGCTGGGATTTACTATGGTCTTCTAGGTAGAAGAACCCCTTACAGTATTATAGACACTATGAGCTGGGATTTACTATGGTCTTCTAGGTAGAAGAACGCCTTACAGTATTATAGACGCTATGAGCTGGGATTTCCTATGGTCTTCTAGGTAGAAGAACCCCTTACAGTATTATAGACACTATGAGCTGGGATTTACTATGGTCTTCTAGGTAGAAGAACCCCTTACAGTATTATAGACACTATGAGCTGGGATTTCCTATGGTCTTCTAGGTAGAAGAACCCCTTACAGTATTATAGACACTATGACCTAGGATTTACTATGGTCTTCTAGGTAGAAGAACCCCTTACAGTATTATAGACACTATGAGCTGGGATTTACTATGGTCTTCTAGGTAGAAGAACCCCTTACAGTATTATAGACACTATGAGCTGGGATTTTCTATGGTCTTCTAGGTAGAATAACCCCTTACAGTATTATAGACACTATGAGCTGGGATTTACTATGGTCTTCTAGGTAGAATAACCTCTTACAGTATTATAGACACTATGAGCTGGGATTTACTATGGTCTTCTAGGTAGAAGAACCCCTTACAGTATTATAGACACTATGACCTGGGATTTCCTATGGTCTTCTAGGTAGAAGAGCGCATTACAGTATTATAGACACTATGAGCTGGGATTTACTATGGTCTTCTAGGTAGAAGAACCTCTTACAGTATTATAGACACTATGAGCTGGGATTTACTATGGTCTTCTAGGTAGAAGAACGCCTTACAGTATTATAGACACTATGAGCTGGGATTTCCTATGGTCTTCTAGGTAGAAGAACCCCTTACAGTATTATAGACACTATGAGCTGGGATTTACTATGGTCTTCTAGGTAGAAGAACCCCTTACAGTATTATAGACACTATGAGCTGGGATTTCCTATGGTCTTCTAGGTAGAAGAACCCCTTACAGTATTATAGACACTATGACCTAGGATTTACTATGGTCTTCTAGGTAGAATAACCTCTTACAGTATTATAGACACTATTAGCTGGGATTTCCTATGGTCTTCTAGGTAGAAGAACCCCTTACAGTATTATAGACACTATGAGCTGGGATTTCCTATGGTCTTCTAGGTAGAATAACCCCTTACAGTATTATAGACACTATGAGCTGGGATTTAATATGGTCTTCTAGGTAGAATAACCTCTTACAGTATTATAGACACTATGAGCTGGGATTTACTATGGTCTTCTAGGTAGAATAACCCCTTACAGTATTATAGACACTATGACCTGGGATTTCCTATGGTCTTCTAGGTAGAAGAGCGCATTACAGTATTATAGACACTATGAGCTGGGATTTACTATGGTCTTCTAGGTAGAAGAACCTCTTACAGTATTATAGGCACTATGAGCTGGGATTTACTATGGTCTTCTAGGTAGAAGAACGCCTTACAGTATTATAGACACTATGAGCTGGGATTTCCTATGGTCTTCTAGGTAAAAGAACCCCTTACAGTATTATAGACACTATGAGCTGGGATTTACTATGGTCTTCTAGGTAGAAGAGCGCCTTACAGTATTATAGACACTATGAGCTGGGATTTACTATGGTCTTCTAGGTAGAAGAACCCCTTACAGTATTATAGACACTATGACCTGGGATTTCCTATGGTCTTCTAGGTAGAATAACCTCTTACAGTATTATAGACACTAAGAGCTGGGATTTACTATGGTCTTCTAGGTAGAAGAACCTCTTACAGTATTATAGACACTATGACCAGGGATTTCCTATGGTCTTCTAGGTAGAAGAACCCCGTAGAGTATTATAGACACTATGAGCTGGGATTTCCTATGGTCTTCTAGGTAGAAGAACCCCTTACAGTATTATAGACACTATGTCCTGGGATTTCCTATGGTCTTCTAGGTAGAAGAGCGTCTTACAGTATTATAGACACTATGACCTGGGATTTCCTATGGTCTTCTAGGTAGAAGAGCGTCTTACAGTATTATAGACACTATGAGCTGGGATTTCCTATGGTCTTCTAGGTAGAAGAGCGCCTTATCTTCTAACGACTGTTGTGAGCGTCATACAGCACTTGTATGTTCGTGAGATTCTCCGCTTCAGCTCTTTAGGCGTTTTTATAAAAGAGACCTCCCGCCCTGGGGCCCCTTCTCAGGATCCTCACTCGTCTCTCAAACGCTGCTCTAGTTCCGCCCCCGTTAATCACACGGGATAATGGGTTGGGATCAATGGATTTAACTCAAACACGTGGGTTAGACGTGTGTCACGACTTCCGCCAAAGTTGGTGCCTCTCCTTGTTCGGCGCGGCGTTCCGGCGGTCGATGTCATCCAGTTTTCTAGCCGCCACCGATCTACATTTCCATTTGTTTTGTCTTTATTGTACAGACCTGGTTTCCATTACATTATAATGTAATTCTCTATTTAACCCTCTGGTTGCCCCCCTCTGGTTCCCCCCCTCTGGTTCCCCCCTCTGGTTCCCCCCTCTCTGGTTCCCCCCTCTGGTTCCCCCCCCCCCCTCTGGTTCCCCCCCTCTGGTTCCCCCCTCTGGTTCCCCCCCTCTGGTTCCCCCCCTCTGGTTCCCCCCTCTCTGGTACCCCACTCTGGGTCCCCCCCTCTGGTTCCCCCCCCTCTGGTTCCCCCCTCTGGTTCCCCCCTCTGGTTCCCCCCCTCTGGTGTTGTGCGTGTTTGTTCTGTGTTTAGTTGTCGCTACTATTTTGTGAGCTGGATTGTTTTCCTTGCGTGGAATTTACTTTGTCGTCGTTTTGAGTAAAAGTCCGTTATGACTCGTCCTCCGTGTCCTGCGTCTGACTCCGTCCCACCAGCTGCACATCGACCCTTTTACAAAAAAAGCCGGTAAATCACGCCGGGCGTGGAAGTCGTTTTGGTTATAAACGCTTTACCTGAAAGCTAGTCATCACACCGACATTCATTGTCCTTATAGTAGACTGTGTGGAGGAAATTATTTAATTACCTACTATGGGGTTTCATTGGATATACTGTTTTTACCCTGAGAATCGGCTGTTATATGTTTTTTTTTTTTTTTTTGCTGGTACAGGATATGTGACTTAGTCTGAAGTCTGGTCGTCAGATAAGAGCCGTTTGATTACGAACTTAGATGTGTGGAAACGTGCAGGAGGGTTTCTGGACAACGGTGCCAACGTCAGCAATCTTAAACTGAACGGACAAGTTTTACACACGCCCCCTGTTTCCACCCATCTGTCGAACTGTACTCTTTCTATAGGAGGAGAGAGACAACTCTGTTCGTTGGGCTTTCCTAACGATGCACTGTTGACTGGTTGTTATCGAAAAATCATATAATGAAGTTGTTTTTGAAGAATGCAGTCCTTTCTCCTTTTGGTGAGAATTACCATGACAACTATTCATTATTAAATGTCTAAGCTGAAGTATGGAATAGTTTTAAGACGGTCACACCATGGACCATTGAGCTATTTGATTTGGGATTTTAGAACCCCTTTAGATAACAATAAAATATATATTAAACAATTATTTGATAAAATATTGAATTTGGCTTTTACTACTATAGCCCAGAGAAACTATAACCCAGAGAAACTAGAGCCCAGAGAAACTATAGCCCAGAGAAACTATAGACCAGAGAAACTATATCCCAGAGAAACTATAACCCAGAGAAACTATAGCCCAGAGAAACTATAACCCAGAGAAACTAGAGCCCAGAGAAACTATAGCCCAGAGAAACTATAGCCCAGAGAAACTATAGCCCAGAGAAACTAGAGCCCAGAGAAACTATAGCCCAGAGAAACTAGAGCCCAGAGAAACTAGAGCCCAGAGAAACTATAGCCCAGAGAAACTATAGCCCAGAGAAACTAGAGCCCAGAGAAACTATAGCCCAGAGAAACTATAGCCCAGAGAAACTAGAGCCCAGAGAAACTAGAGCCCAGAGAAACTGATTGAATTACATTTTCATAAATGGTAAAATAGACAGTCGAATAAATCATACGAAATAAGGTTTTAAAGTGTGTCCCTTAAATCTAGAACATTACTGTATAAGAAACAAGGTTTTAAAGTCTGTCCCTTAAATCTAGAACATTACTGTATAAGAAACAAGGTTTTAAAGTCTGTCCCTTAAATCTAGAACATTACTGTATAAGAAACAAGGTTTTAAAGTCTGTCCCTTAAATCTAGAACATTACTGTATAAGAAACAAGGTTTTATAGTCTGTCCCTTAAATCTAGAACATTACTGTATAAGAAGCAAGGTTTTAAAGTCTGTCCCTTAAATCTAGAACATTACTGTATAAGAAACAAGGTTTTAAAGTCTGTCCCTTAAATCTAGAACATTACTGTATAAGAAACAAGGTTTTAAAGTCTGTCCCTTAAATCTAGAACATTACAGTATAAGAAACAAGGTTTTAAAGTGTCTGTCCTTTAAATCTACTAGATATATAAAAAAAAACAGAGATTTGTAGACATATTTAACCCCTTTTTGTGTCGTCACAAAACTACCTTCATACAACCTTCATTTGTTGTTTTAAAAGTGGTACCGGTTCCCTTCAGACGAGTCCTGGGACACTTGTGGGAGATATAGAGCAAAACGGAGAACACCATCATGTTTGTGAGAATCTCCCCTTTCCACAGTGGGGTCACATAACATTGCTGTACTAATATTTTGGACGCAACAAACAGAAATTGGCACATCAACGGTACCCGATTTCAGACGAGTCCCGTGACCATTGTGGGGGTCGTAGAGCAAAACGGAGACGACCATCGCGTTGGTGAGAGTCTCCCCTTTCCAAAGAGAGGTCATAGTTTCCCCCTTTTCCATAACAGTGTTGTAGGTCAAACCGTTTGGACATTACAGACGTTTTTAGCTCTTTCACCTTTGACCTCGGATGAGGTGGATTGAGACTCATCCAAAGCAATACAACAGAAACCTCTAGCTTAAAAGGACATTGGTGCATCACTCGACTCTAAGGAGGTTTAACGTAAAATGATGTGTTTACCAGTCAGTCATTTGTCATGATATGTTTCAGTTGAACTACCACTGCTTTTACACAGTCCAACACAAGACTGGACTTCCCTTGGTATTCCCTCTAGGACAGGACTGAATCTGTGTCAGGGGACTTCCCTTGGTATTCCCTCTAGGACAGGACTGAATCTGTCAGGGGACTTCCCTTGGTATTCCCCCTAGGACTGAATCTGTGTCAGGTGACTTCCCTTGGTATTCCCTCTAGGACTTCCCTTGGTATTCCTTCTAGGACAGGACTGAACCTGTGTCAGGTAACTTCCCTTGGTATTCCCTCTAGGACAGGACTGAATCTCTGTCAGCTGACTTCCCTTGGTATTTCCTCTAGGACTGAATCTGTGTCAGGTGACTTCCCTTGGTATTCCCTCTAGGACAGGACTGAATCTCTGTCCGTCACGTCAACCCTAATACTCTAAATATTCATTAAATGAGGTGATTAAATCTGGGTCCTTTAGTTAATAGCTGTGATCATGGAGCACAGCGACAGATTGGTCCGTGTTAGGAGATGATGCTGTTGGCTTGAAACAGGGTGAGGGGGTGAAGAGAGTGACATTCTCTCTCTCTCTCTGTGTGTGTGTGTGTGTGTGTGTGTGTGTGTGTGTGTGTGTGTGTGTGTGTGTGTGTGTGTGTGTGTGTGTGTGTGTGTGTGTGTGTGTGTGACATCCTCAGGTCTAAGGCCCACTGTAGGGAGTCTACCGTATGCCCACCTGGCACGTTGGCATCACCTGAGTCCTGCTGTCCACTTTTCCTCTCTGTGTCACACACACACACACACACATTATTAGTATTTGTTTGTGTGTATGTGTGTGTGTTTGTGTATGTGTGTTTGTGTGTATGTATGATGCGTGTGTGTGGTGTTTGGTGTGCGTGTGTGTGTGATTGTGTGTCTGTGTGTGTGTGTGTGTGTGTTTCTTGTGTGTGTGTGTGTGTGTGTGTGTGTGTGTGTGTGTGTGTGCTGTTAGATGTGTGTGTGTGTGTATGTAAGGTGCTATCCAGGTGCTTCCTATCCAGGTGCTTCCTATCCAGGTGCTTCCTATCCAGGTGCATTCTGTCCAGGTGCTTCCTATCCAGGTGCATTCTGTCCAGGCGCTTCCTATCCAGGTGCTTCCTATCCAGGTGCTTCCTATCCAGGTGCATTCTGTCCAGGTGCTTCCTATCCAGGTGCATTCTGTCCAGGTGCTTCCTATCCAGGTGCTTCCTATCCAGGTGCTTCCTATCCAGGTGCATTCTGTCCAGGTGCATTCTGTCCAGGTGCTTCTTCTCAATGTCAGGGAGAGGAACAGTTTGTAAACCAGTTAATGACCGAACAGTCAAAGTGACTGACGAGATGTTATATCACAACGTGCCGTGATAGTACAGTTGATGAGCGTGCAGGGTAGATGTTATATCACAACGTGTCGTGATAGTACAGTTGATGAGCGTGCAAGGTAGATGTTATATCACAACGTGTCGTGATAGTACAGTTGATGAACGTGCAGGGTAGATGTTACATCACAACGTGTCGTGACAGTACAGTTGATGATGAGCGTGCAGGGTAGATGTTATATCACAACGTGTCGTGATAGTACAGTTGATGCAATCTAGGGGTTAGGGACTAGGGCAATCTAGGGGTTAGAGGTTAAAGGGGTTAGGGACTAGGGCAATCTAGGGTTAGGGACTAGGGCAATCTAGGGGTTAGGGACTAGGGCAATCTAGGAGTTAGAAGTTAAAGGGGTTAGGGACTAGGGCAATCTAGGGTTAGGGACTAGGGCAATCTAGGGGTTAGAGGATAAAGGGGTTAGGAACTAGGGCAATCTAGGGGTTAGATGTTAAAGGGGTTAGGGACTAGGGCAATCTAGGGGTTAGAGGTTAAAGGGGTTAGGAACTAGGGCAATCTAGGGTTAGGGACTAGTGCAATCTAGGGGTTAGGGACTAGGGGTATCTAGGGGTTAGAGGATAAAGGGGTTAGGGACTAGGGCAATCTAGGGGATAGGGACTAGGGCAATCTAGGGGTTAGAGGATAAAGGGGTTAGGGACTAGGGAAATCTAGGGGTTCGGGACTAGGGCAATCTAGGGGTTAGAGGTTAAAGGGGTTAGGGACTAGGACAATCTAGGGGATAGGGACTAGGGCAATCTAGGGGTTAGAGGATAAAGGGGTTAGGGACTAGGGCAATCTAGGGGTTAGAGGGGTTAGGGACTAGGGCAATCTAGGGCTTAGAGGTTAAAGGGGTTAGGGACTAGGGCAATCTAGGGGTTAGAGGTTAAAAGGGTTAGGGGTTAGTAATACTCCTTCCTGAGGACTGTTACTGTCTTCTAAAGCTGTGTAATACTGCTTCCTGACTCTTACTGTCTTCTAAAGCTGTGGAGTACTCCTTCCTGAGGACTCTTACTGTCTTCTACAGCTGTGTAATACTCCTTCCTGAGGACTCTTACTGTCTTCTAAAGCTGTGTTATACTCCTTCCTGACTCTTACTGTCTTCTAAAGCTGTGTAAAACTCCTTCCCGACTCTTACTGTCTTCTAAAGCTGTGTAATACTCCTTCCTGGGGACTCTTACTGTCTTCTAAAGCTGTTTAAAACTCCTTCCTGAGGACTCTTACTGTCTTCTAAAAGTGTGGAATACTCCTTCCTCAGGACTCTTACTGTCTTCTAAAGCTGTGTAATACTCCTTCCTGAGGACTCTTACTGTCTTCTAAAGCTGTGTAATACTCCTTCCTGAGGACTCTTACTGTCTTCTAAAGCTGTGTAAAATTCCTTCCTGACTCTTACTGTCTTCTAAAGCTGTGTAATACTCCTTCCTTGAGGACTCTTACTGTCTTCTACAGCTGCTTAATTCTCCTTCCTGAGGACTCTTACTGTCTTCTACAGCTGTGTAAAACTCCTTCCTGAGGACTCTTACTGTCTTCTAAAGCTGTGTTATACTCCTTCCCGACTCTTACTGTCTTCTAAATCTGTGAAATACTCCTTCCTGACTCTTACTGTTTTCTAAAGCTGTGGAATACTCCTTCCTGAGGACTCTTACTGTCTTCTAAAGCTGTGTAATGCTCCTTCCTGAGGACTCTTACTGTCTTCTAAAGCTGTGTAATACTCCTTCCTGACTCTTACTGTCTTCTAAAGCTGTGTAATACTCCTTCCTGAGGACTCTTACTGTCTTCTAAAGCTGTGTAAAACTCCTTCCTGACTCTTACTGTCTTCTAAAGCTGTGTAATACTCCTTCCTGAGGACTCTTACTGTCTCCTAAAGCTGTGTTATACTCCCTCCTGACTCCTACTGTCTTCTAAATCTGTTTAAAACTCCTTCCTGATGACTCTTACTGTCTTCTAAAGCTGTGTAATACTCCTTCCCAATGACTCTTACTGCCTTCTAAAGCTGTGTAATACTCCTTCCTGACTCTTACTGTCTTCTAAAGCTGTGGAATACTCTTTCCTGAGGACTCTTACTGTCTTCTAAAGCTGTGTAATGCTCCTTCCTGAGGACTCTTACTGTCTTCTAAAGCTGTGTAATAATCCTTCCTGACTCTTACTGTCTTCTAAAGCTGTGTAATACTCCTTTCTGAGGACTCTTACTGTCTTCTAAAGCTGTGTAAAACTCCTTCCTGACTCTTACTGTCTTCTAAAGCTGTGTAATACTCCTTCCTGAGGACTCTTACTGTCTCCTAAAGCTGTGTTATACTCCTTCCTGACTCTTACTGTCTTCTAAAGCTGTTTAAAACTCCTTCCTGATGACTCTTACTGTCTTCTAAAGCTGAGTAATACTCCTTCCTGAGGACTCTTACTGTCTTCTAAAGCTGTTTAATACTCCTTCCTGACTCTTACTGTCTTCTAAAGCTGTGTAATACTCCTTCCTGACTCTTACTGTCTTCTAAAGCACTCCAACCCTAACCCTTACCTTAACCATTCTAAAATTAACCCTAACCTTAACCAATCTAAAACTAACCCTGACCTAAACCACTCCAACCCTAACCCTAACCTTAACCATTCTAAAACTAACCCTAACCTCAACCATCCCATAAAGATAGACACTACTTTAGGTCTCAGGACGTCTCTATAGTTCTCATATGTCCTGATAGATAGACTCTACTTTAGGTCTCAGGACATCACTATAGTTCTCATATGTCCTGATAGATAGACACTACTTTAGGTCTCAGGACATCACTATAGTTCTCATATGTCCTGACAGATAGACTCTACTTTAGGTCTCATGACATCACTATAGTTCTCATATGTCCTGATAGATAGACACTACTTTAGGTCTCAGGACGTCTCTATAGTTCTCATATGTCCTGATAGATAGACTCTACTTCAGGTCTCAGGACATCACTATAGTTCTCATATGTCCTGATAGATAGACTCTACTTTAGGTCTCAGGACGTCACTATTGTTCTCATATGTCCTGATAGACAGACTCTATCTACCTTAGGTCTCAGGACATCACTATAGTTCTCATATGTCCTGATAGATAGACTCTACTTTAGGTCTCAGGACATCACTATAGTTCTCTATGTCCTGACAGATAGACTCTACCTTAGGTCTCAGGACATCACTATAGTTCTCATATGTCCTGATAGATAGACTCTACTTTAGGTCTCAGGACATCACTATAGTTCTCATATGTCCTGATAGATAGACTCTACTTTAGGTCTCAGGACATCACTATAGTTCTCATGTGTCCTGATAGATAGACTCTACTTTAGGTCTCAGGACGTCACTATAGTTCTCTATGTCCTGATAGATAGACACTACTTTAGGTCTCAGGATGTCACTATAGTTCTCTATGTCCTGATCTCTCTCAGACTCTCTCTGTGTCTCGCTCTCTCTGTGTCTCTTTCTCTTCCTCTCTGTCTCTGTCTCTGTCTCTGTCTCTCTCTCTCTCTCTCTCTCTCTCTCTCTCTCTCTCTCTCTCTCTCTCTCTCTCTCTCTCTCTGTGTGTGTGTGTTTTTTCCTCATTCTGACAGTCCTAGAAAATGCATCTCAACTGGCACCCTACGCCCTATAAAGTGCAGTATGTTTGACCAGAACCCGGGGAATTGGTGACCCAGACATTCACTTTTAAAATGTTATGCAGCCCGGTATCAGTCTGTTTGCCCTCTTCGGTTCAGCCTGGCATGGTATTTGAAAAGCCGTTCATAAATAGTCTATTGAGCAGAGTTTATTGACACCAGGTCTGATCAATAAAGATATCCTTGGTGGATTGGTGCATCAAGACTGCAGGTGCACCAGATATCCCATTACCCCCCCCCCCCCCTCCCTGCCTCCGCCTTTCTCTATCTCCCATGACCTCTCTCTCTCTCTCTCTCTCCCTCTCCCCCCCTCTCTCTCTCTATCTCTCTCTCTCCCCCCCCCCTCTCTCTCTATCTCTCTCTCTCT